>NC_062991.1:10149417-10454249 GCF_023078275.1 Leguminivora glycinivorella
AACTTGTAAATAATATGACATTTTATTTTTGCTACAATTTATTAGAATTCTGACATTAAATTTAGTGAATCACATAAATTAGGGAGTCGATTATCGTTCAAAATTGCTCCGAAATGTTTTGACTTGGCAGAAAACCAAGCGTCTGAAACTCTGATCACATATTGAAAATTAATAAAAAAAGAATTTAGTAGGTAGTTGGCGGGAAGCGGTTATTATCGTCACTACTTTAAAAAAAATTGTATCTTCGTCTGTCAATGAAAAGAAAATTGTAGTAAATATGTATGAAAGACATATAGACTTACTGCGTTTTAACTTTGGGGAGCAGCGTGAGATACGAGATTTTTTCAAAGTAGTGACGTTATGTTTTTTGCTTTATGAAAAGTAGGTGTACAACATTTTTTTGTGTGGGAAATTATCTCCTAAATAATCCGTGTGTAGTATAGGAAATAGGTATGCATTTATAACTTCATCAGTTCTCGTATATAAGTTTTTGTACATACTCCAAAATTTACCATGAATTAACTAATTGAGTAACAAAAGGTTCCAAATCCAAAAACAAGGCAAACGCTTTCAGGACTCAGGATCGCGTATGGTTATGACATCACATCATTTTGTCAAATCCACTAGACCATTCGAACCTAGCGCTTGTAGGTCATCTTCAATGATAAGAGTATACTCATAAATATTTACACGTGTATCACCTTTGAAGATTGTGTGATCTCGACGGCATAAGACGGTTATTCTTTTTATCTTGTCTTTTTTAGTTGAAGATTGTGTTTCGTCATGTAGTGACTGTAACTGACTGTACATACCCGTGTACGGAATATGGATGAATTGACGGTTATTCTTTTTATCTTGTCTTTTTTTCCTGGAAAATTGATTTAAAGTTAGACTTTGCTATATATAGCATACAGTCAATATCTTCAGAGAGCCCAATGTCTTTTTATTAAAATTACGCAGGTCAGTTGATACCGTGAACTACAATACATTGCTGCTGCATTTCGTGGCAGTTTTCATTTCGCTACCACGAAGTGCTGAAACAATCTTCCACCACCTATTTGGGAGAACAATTCAGTTGGTACAAGTTAAAACTAAACACACATTTAATGGCACACCACACTATGGTATTCAAGGGCATCAGTTGTTATTACTCATCATACTTTTTATCACATTTTTTCTTTTCGATGTGGTGTTGAATATAAAATAGTACTAGGCGTCATATAAATTGCGATCTTCCAGCATTTGCTGTTTAGTCAAAACAAAAATAACGCGATCCATATGCAAAAAAACATATATGACCCGAGCATTGCCCACTAGTTCTTCCATCTCCAGCTTATTCCTGACTTTCTAAGAACCATTGTCCAGGGGCCCGTTTCTCGAAAGGTACAAGCCTCGTATTACAAGTGTGTTTTCATGACAACCCATACTATTTGACATTTCGCGCACTTATAATACAAGGCTTGTACTTTTCGAGAAGGCCCCAGGTGAGAAAGCAATATAGTCATATATACATAAATTGATTGGTTTATTAGAAGCCGTAGTCCCTCATTGAGAGCGCATCCAGACGAACTATGCCACTCAAGCTAGATCCCATTTCTCAAAACTGAAAGTTACAAGTTACAAGCGGTTGTCAATGTGACAAGTTGGAAAGAGACTTCCGCTTGTAGAAATGGGCCCCAGGCATGCAAATAAAGTATGTACTGTAAAAATAGGTAATATTTACAAAAAACAAAATAAGGTGATAAAAAAGCAGTCATTATGTCAAGTCGCTAATTAAAGTATAACAACATTGAACAAACTCCTTTTATTCGCTATGTTTACTTCACTCCCGGAACCCAGATAGTAAAAGTGGCCTTGAAGGCCTCTTTTGATTGATAAGCTGAATAATGCGAGTATTGTAAGTTATTTCAAGTGTTTATACAGGTTACATAATACACAAGGTAATGAGTAAACACATTGGCCTATTTCACAACAGTCACGACTGATGCCCGACAGTGACACTTCGCCGTTCGTTCCCTGTTCCACGAGACAATATTGATGCTGAGAAACAATGTTAGGTACTTATCAACCCAGAAATAGTCACAGAATTGTCAGTGTGAATGTCAATGTCACTGAGTTCATAGTAAATTTTGGAGTATGTACAGTCACCGTCATAAATAAGTGATGCTTTTTGTCCCTTGTCGCTTTTAATTGTTTGTCAATTTCGTATGACATAAAATTTTTCAAACACGACGTTAAAATGACAAGGTACAGAAATGATCACTTATTTATGCCGGTGACTGTACAAACTTGTATATGAGGACTGAGGAAAGTATTAACTGCATACCTATTTCCTATATTACACAGGGGTTTAGACTACGTTTAGATGGAATACATTTTTCTAAGAGAGTAATTTCCCACACAAAAAACCGGCCAAGAGCGTGTCGGGCCACGCTCAGTGTAGGGTTCCGTAGTTTTCTCAAAAACTACTAAACCTATCAAGTTCAAAACAATTTTCCTAGAAAGTCTTTATAAAGTTCTATTTTTGTGATTTTTTTCATATTTTTAAACATATGGTTCAAAAGTTAGAGGGGGGGACGCACTTTTTTCCCCTTTAGGAGCGATTATTTCCGAAAATATAAACATTATCAAAAAACAATCTTAGTAAACCCGTATTCATTTTTAAATACCTATCCAACAATATATCACACGTTGGGGTTGGAATGAAAAAATATATCAGCCCCCACTTTACATGTAGGGGGGGTACCCTAATAAAACATTTTTTTCCGTTTTTTATTTTTGCGCTTTGTGGGCGTGATTGATATACATATTGGTACCAAATTTCAGCTTTCTAGTGCTAACGGTTACTGAGATTATCCGCGGACTGACGGACGGACAGACAGACATGGCGAAACTATAAGGGTTCCTAGTTGACTACGGAACCCTAAAAAGGTTTATGTCCGAAATAAGTAGAAGCCGTTTGGATGAGTGGAGAAACAATAAAGAGATGAATGCGACACGCTACGGAGTAAACGAATTGTCACTTGTTTACGCGCACAGTGGCCCGTTTCTCGAAAGGTACATTGCATTAGTTATAAATTATTTAGTTAAAAAGATATTTATAAAAGGGGCATTAACACCAAGTGACGCGTTTACTTCAGAGGAACTTGCAAAAATCGAATGAACAATCAAATCTATCATTTTCAACCGGCCTAGCCGAAATGAAAAAATATTTCTTCTAAGGTAGGTAAATTTTACGTTTTTCTTACTCATAGTCACGAGCCCTTTCCATCTAGGACAAAAAGCAAGAGACAAAAAATGGTTCCAAAATTTTATATTATTATTTTGCATTACTTTCCGTTGTACAAAGTGTTTGAAAAATAATAGCGAAGTGGAAAAATTAAATTTAGGACGCTTTTTTTACTGAGTAGGAAAAACATTAAATTTACCTACTTATTTTGGAATAAAAGGAATCTTTCACACAGACAGACACCGATCGAAACACAATCTGTCGCGTCAATACGAAAGAGCGATAGAGATCGCTGGCTGTCGGAATAGACACCCCTAGCAACTTCAGAATAGGTATAACTTGCACGATTACCGGCAGAAACTTTAAAAGTATATTGTATGAAAGCTAATTGTATACGTATATCCCCTTATTCATAAACGTTCACTAAAGTTATCAAGCCGATAAAGTTCGTTTGTCCCTTTCCGACGTATTGGTGTGATAGAAAAGGACAAACAAACTTTATCGGCTTGTTAACTTTAGTGAACGTTTATGAATAAGGGGGATAGTGTATATAAGTATTTTATGTTATATATCGTTGTCTGAGTACCCACAACACAAGCCTTCTTGAGCTTACTGGGACTCAGTCAATCTGTGCAAGAATACTAAGAATGTCCTATAGTATTTTTTTTATTTATTATTAATTTCGAGGAAACATTCACATAATAATTTATTAAAGCTAATTTAGAATTCTAGTTTTGGACCATAACTGGATGGTCTTCATTATCAGCCTTTGCTACACTAAATCTTTCTTCCGACACATATACCAGTTCTGTAATTTAATCCAATATTTTTTTGATATCTAAATAGTTCTCTCAATTTCTTTAGAATCCCAAAAGAAAAGAAAATAATGAAAGTGAAGTGAGTGAGGAAGTTTAGAAAGTGGGGAATGTATCAACGGCCTTTCATAAGATATCCGAAAAATCATTAAATTCTAAGAGAATCAGTGAACCATTAATATCATTTTCTCCATTCTTAAATCGTTGCAGTTTAGAGCCGCTACGCGATCTACTATGTACTTATTTATTATTTGAACAGTTTATTTTTCGTACATCTGAAGTAACCTACTGAACTTTTCTATTCCTATTATTTCAATATGACTAACATCAAAACATTGCACGGAAACATTATAAACTGCCAGATCTTGCAAGCCGCCGTCACACGCAAAAACTTCCTTTTTAACTGAAGTCGCGTAAAAGCCATCATTAGCGCACCTAAGCACTTTTTTCCGCATCATAGCAGCACTATAACAGCTAGATGTATATCAAGGTGCCATAACAAGTATAATCCAGTTTTGTGCCAGAGAATTACCTATCACACATATTCAAGGGCGGTATGTGCCTTGCCGACGGCGCGCGAGTTAGAAACTAAGTTTTTTTTTTTTTTCAAAAGTGTTACGAGACTTACGGGTTTAGGCCAAAATGATTGAAATATTAAGACTAAATAATTATAGCGTTTTGATTAATAAATTAAAAAAAAAAGGAAAAAAAACTCAATTTACAAATTATTAGGTAATTAGGGTCTAAACTGAACATTAAATTTAGAAAAATTCCAAATGCATAAAATTTACGAAGTCATATTTTTTAAACTGAAAATTGAAATTTGTTAATAGTTATGCTTAGCTTCTTATCTGTCAATTTTATTACATGACCTAAATCCTAAATAATTTTCAATAGGTACCTACAATCGAAAACCAAATCCCGCTAAAAATTATAATCCAACAAAAACTTGAACAAAAAAAAAATTCTTACCCATCAACACACTGGCTGCTAACACAACACACAACGCTCAACTCAAAAATCGAATGAACGTTCGAGCATTCCATTTTCAAAATTTATCGCGCCCACACCGCGCAAATTTGATGCGCTCAAGACAAGCGGCGAATTCAGACTGCGAACCGAAAAGCGTGGGCTTGTGCCCCGCGGCAACCGAAGATTAAATCATGCTCTCTTTAAAACACACGCAACGTATTTTTATCTCAATCTTTTACAACATGAGACACATTTTTCATCACATGTGCGTTACACTTATCACTTTTCGTAACGGTGCGCAGTATTTAATTGTTGTTGTTAACATTTAGCAGTATCAGTGAGATTGGGTACAATGGTCAAAATCAGCTTTTTTTTAGATCGTGGGATAAGGAATTGCAATAGGGGCGTTTATTTATATACCTACGGGTAGCAACAGCGTGGACAGGTAGTGATATGTTAGCTCACTCTTGACGGATTCGAAATTCAAATGATGGAATGAAACAATTTACCTTGCGAGAGATGACACAAAACGTACGATCTCTTTAAGAGATGTATCGTAGATTTTTTTCAGCTATCAAGTAAACATACATTTCATCGGAAATGAAAATGACGTTATACCTAATTAGGAACATAAAGTTAATGTTTGCTTAAATTAGACGACAATTTTTAAATTGATAATTTCTTCTTCTTTCCGACATCAGCATCACACGGGACAGTGTGAAAATGCTCTAAAAAATATACAAATCTCTAAATTTTATTGCAGTTTATTATTATTATTTAAAATTATAAAACCAGATCAATATTTCCATCTCTTTTAGTGCCACAGTAAATTATAGGTACTTTTTTTTGCAGAACCCCCCTATTTTCTGTCAACCCTACACTCATCACTGTGAGACTCTATGACGCCACACGCACACATCCAAACGCAACTTACACAACCAAACACGAACCTTCCCACACGACATTAAAGTCCTTTTTCATTTACACTGTTTACAAACATCTTCACTGCCACGCAAGTTCCATGCAACTGTCAGTGTAATATGAACTTTGCTCGATGGTAGTTAGGGGTATAGTTGCATGGATTACTGTAAAGAAAGTTTGTATGACGTACATACATACATACATTGTGGGGTCATACAACAATGTCCAGGAAACTTGGGAGGACATGCGGCAATGACCTTTGGTGAATCTGTTTTGATAGTTGTCAGGATGTTTGCCAAGCTGATAGAATGAGCGTAGAATGTTTGTGTGAGCTTGAAGTTTAGGGTCCTCCCTAAAAAATAAATAAATATTGGGGACACCTTACACAGATCAACTTAGCCCCAAACTAAGCAAAGCTTGTACTATGGCTGCTAATCGACGATATACATACTTAAATAGATAAATACATACTTATATACATAGATAAAAACATCCATGACCCCGGAACGAATATCTGTGCTCATCACACAAATAAATGCCCGTACCGGGATTCGAACCCAGGACCGCGGCTTAACTTGGCAGGGTCACTACCGACTGAGCCAGACCAGTTGTCAAAAGTGAGGATGGTTACATTTCTTGTGTTCGAACTTTAGAGTCCTATACATAAAGCTTATGCTTAGTTGCTTACGGGCCTCGTGTCTTGGGTCGATCTTTATACTAAACAATCTAAACATACTTTACAATAAAAACCGGCCAAGAGCGTGTCGGGCCACGCTCAGTGTAGGGTTCCGTAGTTTTCCGTATTTTTCTCAAAAACTACTGAACCTAACAAGTTCCAAACAATTTTCCTAGAAAGTCTTTATAAAGTTCTACTTTTGTGATTTTTTTCATATTTTTTAAACATATGGTTCAAAAGTTAGAGGGGGGGGACGCACTTTTTTTCCTTTAGGAGCGATTATTTCCGAAAATATTAATATTATCAAAAAATGATCTTAGTAAACCCTTATTCATTTTTAAATACCTATCTAACAATATATCACACGTTGGGGTTGGAATGAAAAAAAATATCAGCCTCCACTTTACATGTAGGGGGGGTACCCTAATAAAACCTTTTTTTCCATTTTTTATTTTTGCACTTTGTTGGCGTGATTGATATACATATTGGTACCAAATTTCAGCTTTCTAGTGCTTACGGTTACTGAGATTATCCGCGGACGGACGGACGGACGGACGGACGGACGGACGGACGGACGGACGGACGGACGGACAGACAGACATGGCGAAACTATAAGGGTTCCTAGTTGACTACGGAACCCTAAAAAGGAACAAAGGTTGCAAGGTAGCATAGGCTGCTAGCCCATTTCCCGCACCATAATTGAAGACATATCCGACAGTCAACTTCTACTAAATATGTCGTACATCCACGGGAGGAAACGGGTGGTGAAATTATTTTTGGTAAGTTTTGAAGTTCTTAACCTGTCTTCACCCATACGGGGGATTTTTTATGTACCTTACTATTATACTATTATAATATTAAAAATCGTAGCCGGAATAGTAACGGGATAATCGACTTGTTGATTCAAATATATTGCCGATTCAAATGACAAGTAGCTTGTTGTTTGAACCAAAGAGCACGTAGGCGCTATTTTAACCAAAAACTTGTTGAACGAACATTCGATACGCTTACCAAGCGTGATCGTTTGCAACTTGTTCGGTGTAGGGCGCAGTTTTCGACGTCGAATTAGCGGAGATCTGCTTCCACTCTCTTCACCCAATGCAAAATGATGTACCTAACTCTAATTGAAATAATGTAAATGTAGAATCAATCTGGGAGACAACTGAGACAAGTTGCACTTCAGTTACAGCACATTGCAGCAAAAAGAAGAGAAGCTCTTCCCTATTAACTATGTCCGAGTGAAATCCCGGTAGCCCTCCCTTGGGGCCTGGGCTGGATGTAATATATATGTCTATGTGACCCATGTGAAGTATGCATGGAAAAACTGTGAGCGCCCTTGTTTGCGCGACGTATGTATAATGTAGGTAGACAAATTTAATATGAGAACTCATCTTCTATGACGGTTTTCCCTGCAAAAAATTTAAATGCCGGTTATTCCCAAATTGACCTTACCCTAATCCATTTGCCACAGTTTTCCCCAAAGACCCAGAACCTAGGTCATACTAGGCGGTCTAGCACTACTTGCGTTCTTGCACCCGACCCGAGTCCATACTTGAAGTCGCGCTTGATTCATAAAATTCTATAGTTCGAGAACATGTAAGAAAAAATTAGGTAGGCTAGGTCAGAGCCACGGACACAGCCGCGATGGTTAACGTGAGACGGCTCTGCTACTGGTTTTTAAAGACGATCATCTAAGTTATCACGTCAAAAAAACATAAGTTGTGATACTACAGTAAAAACGCTGCATTTAATCAATATGGCTGCAATATGGTCAAAAAGATCTTTCATCGCTATCAGCTCTTGCGTTTTATAAACATACTCATAAAAGTTGTGATAGACAGCCAGAGGGGAACCTAGGACATATCGGAATTGGGCTAATTCTACAACGTCGCAATAGTTCTACCGGTCACCCTACGATACTTCACAACAAATTACCCTTGAGCTGACTAGAGACAAATCCATCTCAAACATCAAAGACATGACAGAACGAAAGACTACACAACTCTGAGGTTCTGAATTTAAATTGGATTCACTTCAGTTCGATTCCGATCT
Source organism: Leguminivora glycinivorella (assembly GCF_023078275.1). NCBI lineage: Eukaryota > Metazoa > Arthropoda > Insecta > Lepidoptera > Tortricidae > Leguminivora > Leguminivora glycinivorella. The sequence continues at coordinate 10,158,083 of NC_062991.1, forward strand.
GAGCTGAAGTTCGATCCTGTTCTAGACCACATTTTTTGCGCACCTAGTTACTTTCTTCAGCTGCAAGAGCAAACAGAAAAGCACTATAGAGAAGGCCATAAAAGTTGTAGCGCTACAGGAATTCTGCGAGAATATTTTAAACATAATAATATGTGTCAAACGGTAGCAAAATTAGCCACCTTGTAGGGTTGCCAATGCCAACCGTACTATATAATATAGTACTGTACTATATTTTGGCCCAGCGTACTATATTCTATATGAATTATATATAGTACGCAAATTTACTATATTTTTGGGGTCCTTACCAGGGCCGAATTTACCCTAGGGTCAAACCGCCAGGAGCGGCGTTTTTATAATGAAAACGACCTTTCTTAAAGGGCTCCACACGGTTTTCATCGGTTTTTGACAAGTTTTGAGTTGAAACTCCTAAATTTGCACTAACAGACAGATCGAATTATAAGACCAACGGCCATCGATTCTTCAATCTTTTATCACTAGTCGTAAGAGCCATATTATGAAAAAAAAAGTCATACCTACTTATTTTTTTATCAATTTTTTAAACATGGTCTAAAAAAACACTTTTATCGAAATTTGATTTAAGTGAAGGCTGTTTCTTACATGAACTCGACATGTTTGAGTTTACCTTTGACTTTTCTAAAAATTCAAGAGAGATTTTAATTTTAAACTAATTAAAAAAAATACGACCAAACAAAAACAGTTTTTGACCCTAAAATTATTCAACTTTGATGCCAAATATCACAGAAACAATTAACTGTGAGGTAATTATGAGATACAGTTTTGTTTAAAGACGATGCTGTTAATATGGCTTTAGAAACTATCATATAATCAACGGATTCAAATCGAAGGTCATTGGCGCAGGGAACGCCCTTAAGCGGATTCTCTACTCCAATGAGCTTCGATTTGAATCCATTGGTATTATGATAGTTTCTAAAGCCTATCATATTACTTAACAGCATCGTCTTTAAGTCATCGTTACTACTCTCCCATAATTACTTCACAGCTCATTGTTTTCTGTAATATTTGGCATCAAAGTTGAAAAATTTTAGGACCAGAAACTGGTTCCTTGTTCTACACTTTTGCCTTAATTAGTTTAAAATTTAAATCGCTCTTGCATTTTTAGAAAAGTCTAGATTTCATATATGTAAGGCCCTTCACCAAAACAAAATTCCGAAAAATATTTTTAAGACAATGTTTAAAGTTTATAAAAAAATTGTAGGTGCGTATTCATTTTGCTTCATTTGTTTTTTTTTTTTCAAAATATAGGTTTTACTAATAGGGATAAAAGATTAAAGAACCGAAGGCTGTTTGTCTTCTAATTCTATCTGTAGTGCAAGTTTACCACCTTGGGAGTTAACACCTAAATTTCTCGCTATAATCATTAATTAAGATGTGCTATGAAGAATTGGTACTTATTACAAGATCTATCATGGAGAAATTGGAAAGAAATTGGCAGGACAGCCACTAAAGTTCTATCAGTGCGGTCTTAACTTAAGTGCTGATATTCTGAGACATGGACAGTCAAGGAGCGAAAGAGACCAAAAATCAACGCACTAGAAATGTGGTGCTGAGGCGAATGTTGAAGTATCTTGGACACAACTCCATACAAAGGTTTCAATACTCGAATACCTGAAGACAAAAAGAGAGGCTCAGATACTTCGGGCAATGTGACGCAACGTATAGCCATGGAAAACTTGTTACACTCAGGCCCCGTAGCCGAATGGCATTTCTGCGACCCGCAACACCACCGAAACGCCGCAGAAATGTAGTCTGGCTCTGTCGCGCCAATACGCAAGAGCGATAGAGATAGGTAGCTACGAAAGAGATATAATCGTGAGCGTTTCGTGAGCGTTTGTGCATTCGTCTACGCACACTGTACATATGCCGTCTATTCTATATCTATCTGTACCAATAGTTTACTATGACAAATTGGTTGTGATCACGCTTGACATAAGTGCAGTTACATCATTACTACGTGCGTTCCAGATCACTAGATGACAGAAAGGTCATTATCATTGTCATCAAAACAATGTTAGGTAGTAGCTTGTTATTGTTTACAGGTGGCATGCTTTGTTACGTTTTTTATTATTACTTTTGTTATGACATCTACAATAGGCTACTAGACTCATATCTAATTTGGCACAATAAATGATTGTCTTCTGTAATATTTCACATAAGAAACCAATATTTAATTATTTTGGGTTTTAAATGTGTACGATGACTACTTATTTTTGATTAAAAAATGTGAGTAATTTTTTTTTTTTTTTGGCCACCGAAAACGCTGTCGGCCGTGTAGTGACGTCATAGAATTCATGTCAAATCAATCACTGACATAATGACCTTTATGCCTCGAAATTCAAAAATCGGCTCCCAGAACCAGCCAGGTTCGGAGATGGTCAAATTTGTATGAAATTACTTTGCATTCTTGTGGATAAAATTCAACTTTCTAATCCGTTTTCAAAGAATCAGGAAAACCTTTACCAGTTGGTGTGGTGAAAAGATATTTCCATCTCTTTAAGATTCCTAAAACTAGTAATTATTTCATTTCTTCTCAAAAGTTAGCTATCCTGACCTAGACCAATCAGAAATTAGCACTCATATTGAGTAATTCTTACCTTTAAACTGATAAAACCTGCAACTCATCAGTAAATATTTACCATTTACTTGAACTTAATGAATTGATATCTCCGTATGTGTCAATATTTTTCGTCTGGGTAGCCGGAGATTAAATATTACAAACAATAGTAATCTTGCAGATATTTAGACCAGTAATATCAAGTTAAATGTACTACTAAAGGACTAAGTGCAAGTAACAATTCTGAATGTATACAAGTGCAAAGTATCGTAAAACCAAGCAACTAAAGTTCAGGGTCTGTTATGCGGAGAGGTGGCTAAATTTTGGAGTAGGTCTTGAGGCGATCTGAAAAGGTTCTCAGATGCTTGTCTTATCATAATCAACCTAAGGTTCTCAATATGGTAGCTGGGAGCGGGCCTAAGTGTAGCCAAGAGTACTATCGTTGTCTCTCCGCGGTGAACGGTACACGACTAGCGTTGCACCAACGGAATTGCGACAGAGAGAGATAGCTACCATTTGCGGAATATGCGGATGCATTAATAACACATAACATAACATAGCCTTTATTTCCATGACTTAAAACTTAAACAATCAAACAAACAATAAATAGTTAATTAGTTAAGTAATACATAATACTACATACAAGGTTAAGACATGGCCCCTGTTCTGGTATAGGCCTCCTCCAGCTGGCCTGGAGGCCAGTGGAGGCCAGTTTTTAGTGCCTTTTCCATCCAGTCTATCCCCAAAATGCAAGGAAGAAAGGAAGGTATAATTAATTTGTATTTAAAAGTACTATTATAAAAAATACAGCGGTTTTAATAATTAGAAAAGCTCTTTTTTTTTGCTATATTTCGATAAGCTGGAGAAATGCAAACAAACAATACTAGACTTCCTTATTAGGTACTTTCAAAATGAGACTGAATAGACAATATATCCTAGGATATCTTTTTACTGTTTTAAATATTTTGCATTGCACTGCATGAAATACGCACAAGTTCAAGAGTTTCACTTCAAAAATTGGCATATTTCTGGCAACAGTCTAACATTTTTTGTTTAACGCTTTCAGTTGGAAGTCACATTAGAAGTTTCACTTCAATAACTCGGTTTGTATGGGAAGGTCGATTTCGACCAAGCTTGTCAGGGACCCTCAAAAATTTGGCAATTTGCGTACGGTCCCTGAACCCAGTGAGTTCAATAACGTCAAAGGAAGTGGATATTTTGTAGGAGCTATTACGAGGTGTGCCTGCCTTGAAATTGGGGGATTAGATGGACCGCAAGGCGATGACTTGTACAAAGAAACCGCTGTGATTGAAGCGAATGTTATGCATAATGTTATGGAACGAAGTTGCTTTTCACAAATCTGGCTAAGTTCATCGGATTGAGCAAAATATAGTGAGTAACATAGTTCTCATCATCATCCTCCTTGCGTTATCCCGGCATTTGCCACGGCTCATGGGAGCCTGTGGCCCGCTTTGACAACTTATCCCACGATTTGGCGTAGGCACTAGTTTTACGAAAGCTACTGCCATCTGACCTTCCAACCAACCAAAAGGCCTTATTGGAATTAGTCAGGTTTCCTCACGATGTTTTCTTCACCGAAAAGCGACTGGCAAATATCAAATGGCATTTCGCACAGTTCCAAATACTCATTGGTACGCGCCGGGGCCGAACCCGTGACCTCCGGATTGAAAGTCACGCGCTCTTACCGCTAGGCCACCAGCGCTTTTGATGAGTGTCATAACAGTTCGCTGTCTTCTCTAAAAAAAATCTTTGAAGAGAGTGCGAAAGAGCGCAAGAGAGTGAGAAAACTACATAAGTTCGAGTTGTTTTCGATGCAGGCAGTGTCATCAATAAAAAATCATAAAGCAGGCCAAGGAGTTGCCAAAAAATAAAGTTTAGAATAGACTCATTGCGTTGTGATCCTCACTACAGATCGTTCCTGCTTAGCTGATGCTGAAAAACTAAAAATTTAATTACAATTTTAACACCAATAAAAATTTAAGGTTATGGAGACCAACATGTAGTCAAAATTAATTTTAGGGTTATGATTTTCACTTCAGTCTGATTCAACAACAGTAAATCCTATTGGCTATCGGCCCACTGCTGAACATAGGTTTTTCCCAGGTATACCTGTACCGCCCTCATTCCTCGTGGTCGTATATTTGTCACTTGTCATATCATGCATCACTTTCTTCTTGTCAAAACGTGACAGATATGGTGACAAATGATAGACACCATCTTATATCTGCAGATCGTTGGACCCACAGCTTCGCTTACGCTTAAAGACTGCTGAAGTGTGCAAAAGAGAAGCTGTCACGTACATATATGATCAGGTAGGTGGAAAAGAGGCAGACTACAAATGAAAAAACGTGACCATTTTTTGATGACAGGCAGCGGCCGCTAGCGGCCTACTCAATTTAAGTTAACGGATTAATCGGACCTTTCAGTACAAATAGTTGTATTTAGAGGATACAGTGGGTGATTTACGTTTCGATTAAACAGTTAAAAAATCAAATGATTCATGTTATCATACATAATTTCTGAATTTAATACGCACAGTGACACTGGTCCAATTTTGGGCTCACTTTTGATATTCGACAGTTCTTCTTTGTCATCCTACTTCTATGGTTGGACCATCTTGTTGTGGAACTTTTTCTAGTTTTTTCCCCGTTAGTTCCTTGAAAATTAAGTTAAATTCTATTTACGATCTATTTTGTTAGGTACTTAATTATGTTTATTAAATCCTTTCTTTTTATTACTTGTGTCCGTACATTATTTTATGACTTCTGTACATTCTCAAGTGACATATAAACTAACCCCATACGAATTATCCCGAGGACCGTGAGGTTGAACAATCTTCTTATCACGGTTGTTTACGCACGCAAGTGGACGGTTCCCTCTTGGATCAATGATCTGAGGGTGAATGAGTATGCACTAGGTGCACGTGCGAAATGAAGCGAATTTTTTCATTTATATTTTGTAAACCTACTCATACGATTTTGACGGAAAAATACTTGTTAGAGTCTGAAGCGGGAGATTCCGAGTTGGATACCCCATTGTGAAGATTGGAAACTTTTTTCTTTACTCAGATTAAATTATGTATTATTTTTCGAAAACAGATGCCGTTTTTCCAAGTTGCAAACTTTTCCGTTTCTTGTCACTTTGTTTTTCTCAATAACTTAATTTCTAAAAAGCGCTTCAACCACAGAATTTAACAAAGTAGATATCTCATTAAACAAAATGTAGATAGGTGCGACGACGAGTGAAGCGAGCAAACTTGTTGTAAGTAAATTCAGTTCATCAATTGCGGTAAAAAAAAACACTTTATTTCATTTTTAACTTCTGATTAGCAGAAACGTCTGCAATCGATGCCACTAGGCTTAGAATAAATTTAAAAGGCCAGAGGCCGTGAGTTCAAGTCTCACCCAAGGCAGACATTTTCCACTTTTAAATTTACTTTATTTCATAGTACCACATAAAATTAAAATCAGAAAGTCTGAAATACGCGAAAACGAAATACGTTCATTTATTTTACAAAATCCCTCGTATGTTTATTAAAACATGTAATGAGTAATGTTGTGCTTTGTTACAAGTGACCCTTGAGGAGGTGAAGGTCGGGCACAATCATAACTGACAGGCCCTTGGAGGGTGCACTTGACTCGCAGTGCTGATTCATTCAGCAAATGCATAATATTCTAAACTCTTGAGGTTTTAAACCTTTTTTAGGGTTCCGTAGTCAACTAGGAACCCTTATAGTTTCGCCATGTCTGTCTGTCCGTCCGTCCGTCCGTCCGTCCGTCCGTCCGTCCGTCCGTCCGTCCGTCCGTCCGTCCGCGGATAATCTCAGTAACCGTTAGCACTAGAAAGCTGAAATTTGGTACCAATATGTATATCAATCACGCCAACAAAGTGCAAAAATAAAAAATGGAAAAAAATGTTTTATTAGGGTACCCCCCCTACATGTAAAGTGGGGGCTGACATTTTTTTTCATTCTAACCCCAACGTGTGATATATTGTTGGATAGGTATTGAAATATAAATAAGGGCTTCCTAATATCGTTTTTTGATAATATTAATATTTTCGGAAATAATCGCTCCTAAAGGAAAAAAAAGTGCGTCCCCCCTCTAACTTTTGAACCATATGTTTAAAAAATATGAAAAAAATCAGAAATGTAGAACTTTATAAAGACTTTCTAGGAAAATTGTTTTGAACTTGATAGGTTCAGTAGTTTTTGAGAAAAATACGGAAAACTACGGAACCCTACACTGAGCGTGGCCCGACACGCTCTTGGCCGGTTTTTTTAAATTTATAATAAATCTTAATACGAAAAGTGAGCGAGCTCCATTGTTGTGGAAAATTCCAGAAAAAAAATAAAAAAAAAAATCATCCTAAGCTTTTCCAAGTGTTCCATTTTTGAATTTATAAGCAAATAACCTGCATGGTGTATAACTGGCTAGTATCGATCAAATGACCATGGAGTATCTAACGTCTTTTGGCATGACTATCGTATAACGACATAAATAGGCTAGTTTCCTATACTTAAAATAAAATATTTTATGCAGTGCATGAAATAAAGCACCACATGATTAGAAGAAAAATATGGACAGTAGTTATGTTTAAACATAATTTCTATTTAAAAAGTCATAGAGAAAGATATAAAGTAAATGAATTGACCGTGACGTCACTCCTCAGTTTTTCATAGTAATTCCATATAAGCAAAACGTTTTGACAGTTTTTAAAAAGAAGCTGATTTGACTAGTAGAAAACTAGCCTATTATTGTCCCGGATTTTTAAGAACCTCTTTTTGACACATTTCTATTGAAATTTGTAGAGATGTGGCTAAGACGAATCGATTGCAAAATCTAGCGATTATATACGAATTGTTTGAATCGATTGTATGATGGTATGTAATTGAAAATATAAGTGAAATATTAAACTAGAAACGGTTATATTAAAACTAAAATTAACAAAGCACTGATTTCTAAAATCTTCTCACTGAAATAAGCCGCGAAATTCAAATTTTCTATGGGACGATACACCTTCGCCCTACAACTTCAATAATTATGTTTTCATTCTTATAACTGGTAATTTTTTGTCTATGTTCGTAATGAGGCTAAACTTCCTAGCTTAGGGCCCCCCACATCTAGCGTCTGGTTTGTTCGTTGTTTTCATCTTATTTAATTTTATTGTAATTTTTACTTCTTTAAAGTATCGTATATTGTAATAAAATATTCGATTTCTATCAACTGATGGAAATGTCATTTGAATCGAAATAATAGACTCTGTTTAATTTGAAATAATAGACTAGTTTAAAAATAAAAATAATAAAAATGAACGATAAAAGTAAATGCTGTGTGATAAATTAATATCGTAAAATACTCACTAACGAAGATCCGCAAAAATGTAACATGTGTTAAATTATGTTTAAAGTAAGAGAAATATTGTTTTGAAGTACTTGATTTTTTTAATATTATTACAGGATTTTATTTAAAATTTCATTAGGCTGTGCGAGTTTACGTTTTGTGGACGATGTCATGTGTCAAAAAGAGGTTCTTACAAATCCGGGACAATAATGCGTAGTTACTTCTTTTTTCAACCGAACATATCTTGGACTGACACTAGAGGTCTCTCACAGTTTAGGCCACTTTAGGCGAAAATTCTTTCGTGCAGGTTACTAGTCAGCAAAGACAAAACTCCGTATAGACAGATAAACTCTATAATACTCGATCCTCTTTGCCAGTCACATGTGAGATGCTAACACAAAATGATAATTTAAGGATTCTAAGGTGCAGCATATTGTTTTCTTTTCCATTATGTGATTATACTTAATATTAACACCATCTAACGGAGAATCAACCAAAGGTCATCTAGGCGACCACATACAGATGTAGTGAGAAAAGCTTTTCCTTCGTATTTTTCCGGAAACGTTCGTATTTGTCATGCTAGTTCAGACAGTGTCAGTTCGTCTTGTACTGAGACTGACTGAAATAACATGACGCGTTCGTACGTTTCCTTACAAATACCTACGAAGGAATTTCTTTTCGTACTACGTCAGTACTCAGTACTTCTTGATGGTTTCGGACGTTTTTTTCTTAGACTATCTGTCTATACAGAGTTATACATGTCTTTGGTATGTATATGATGCTTACACGCGTCGCCTCAATTTTCTCCACATGTGATAGGCTCTAATTGCAATCAATCAACGCGAATTCATGGGATTGCTAAAAGGCAATGCACCTTACACATACAGTGTGACTACCGAGTTTTTAATACCTTACCCCCATTGTTATTATTTTGGTTTCCTAGCGATAGTTTTCTTGAGCGAACAGTTGGTATTTTTACATTAGTTGTTAAACAATGCCGTGATCGTTATCCCGGGAGGATTATCAAGGGAGGATGATGATATGTTATTAAAAACTGACTGGTACGAGGGGTAAACACACTGTGCCGGGGATTGAACCCACGACTTTCGGATTGAAAATACTCAATTCAATCTGGCAGGCAAGAATTGTTGCGTGATAAACGATATATGCGATAAAGTTTATCCCACTAGTGCTACGCCCGCAGGGGTCTCCAAACTTTTTGCCTCAGGGCATAACCGTGTCCACGGCCCGGATTCGGCCACCCCTGAACTAAACAATAACTTCATCCCCTCAGAATGCGTGTGGCGGCCCGCATCCGTGTAGGATTCCACATTATTGCCATACAAAGACCTCCTGCTGAGTTCCATACACATTCAATTTATACATAGTTCAATTCATGATGGCGCGCTGATATCTCAAATCTAACCTTTAAACAAGACAAAGTATACGCCTTAGTGAATGAAATGATCTGTAACTTTAAAGGACATGAAGGGATATGATTTGTTAATTTGTTGCTGGTCAATTCGAAATCGCTGATAAGAACAGCGTTAGGTAAATTATTTTGGGATTACCCGGATTCTCGTGTTAGTCGCATAGCAACAATTATTGACAACTCGTCGAATACTACTCGTTGAATACTTGTCGTAGTATAAGGGTCAAATACATTCCACAATTCTTCTCTCTCCGAACAGACTCTACGCTTTAGTTGATTTTACAATTAGGGTTCATTGGGGGTAATTTCGAAGCACAGAAATGCTCGGGTAATTTCGAAAGGGGAATCTTGATATGATGGAAATAATGGTGATTTATGTGACTTTCAAAATTAAACGACTTTCGTAACTACCCCAATGGACCCTATTTTACTGCTTAATTTTTTATCGTCTCCTAAACTGACTTTACAACGCAGAGTCACAGCCGTCTTTGAACTATGTACTAAAAATTCTTAATCCTTCTTTCCCTTGCGAATCTCCAATCAAAACTTTATTATCGTTATGTTACCTAATTAGCTAACATAACGATACATAGTTATTAGCTTTATATATAAATAAGTAAATACATGGCATATCTATCATATTTGCTCAGACTTTGAAACAAGGGCGAAATTCTTCGCACGACTAGCACGGGAAGCATAGTCGCGCGATAGACGATAAAATAGCAGGCCGTCCCTATCGCACTATTTGTAAGTGCGATAGGGACGGCCTGATATTTTATCGTCTATCGCGCGACCATGCTTCCCGTGTAGGTCAAATTCTTTTGCCACACCCGAAAAGTCGTTGTAAAGTAAGTAGGCTGTGTTCAAATTATTAAGTACTTAAAATCTAGTCCTATCGCCAATATTGCCGACAGGGTCAGAACACTGTCCTTCGCTAGCCTTGAGTCCACTTACGACTATCGACTCAGGGTTGTCACACGCTGGCTGTGAATCTATTAGACCTTTCTTAAATCTATCCAGGAGGCCTAGGCAAGGTAGACCTTGTTGATAGAAAAATAATTTTGGGCGTTGTTTTATAGATACTAACTATAAATTCACTGATACCTAATTACCTATCACAAATACAATTATGAATTCATAAATTACACGAAAAAATACATTTTATGTATTGAAAATATTTAAATGAAAGAATAAATTAACATCGTAAAACCAAGTGATGCCCCAAATCCCGAGCATTAACCTCTCGTATGCTTAGGAGCAGATCTGCTCCATATTGTTTCAACTTTAACATGTAGTTATTATGACTAATATATTAATGACAATTTTTTGACAGACGCATACGAAAGGTTAATCATAATTTACGTCAATATCCCAATCCATTAGTCCAATTCGGACCGCTGACCCAAATCTCACTGTGAACGTTCGAAAATTTCTCCTGACCCATTTTCTTAAAGACCGCATCCTGCCACTCCTTGGTCTCGTTTGCAAAAAAGAAAAAATCAGGTCAACGACCCAACCATTTGCTGTCATTGCGCCTCGCGATATCATAAAGGTATTTGTCTTTTTAGATTTTGTATGGAGTTAGGCCTTTTTAGAATTGGTTAAAGATTGTATGGGCGGTCGTTTGCATTATTGTTTAACGGGTGACAATGGAAAGATTGAAGTATACGCACATAATTAAAAATGACTTGTTGAGAGGGCAAGTGACCCTATTTCTTTTAGTAGTGTTGGGAAAATTTGCAATATTAAGTATATCGACAAATTTAGAATTTGTAAAATATTTTTTTTATATCGGGCTCACCTGAATGACATTATACGAAGTAATTTTTGGTAAAACATAATGTTGGTGCAAGAAACCAAGACGAACCTCCGATTGTGTTGTGTCCTATCACACAAAGTCCATTCACGGTATCCATGGCGGCAGACAATCGTAGCGTAGATCCCTGGAGAATTTAAAGTTCCAGTGTAATATTTTGACGAGACTATAATCCTACTCGTAACTTCCTAGGGTTGCTTTAGTCAAAGATATCCAAAGGGCAAACTACCCAGAACAGGTACCGTTGATTCAAGGACGAGAAAATGATGTTCAATTGTTCATATTTCACGATATTCCTCGGAATCTCAAAATGTTCCAAATTCTACGATCGTCTGCCTCTAGATTATAGAAGAAAATGCAGAGTAAAGGAAATAAATTTATTTATAGAAAATATGCGACCACATTGATCTAGTTCAATTTAAATCGTTATAAAAACAAACAGTTATAAAAAACATGTTACAGAGTGTTCGAAATACAAATAGTAAAATGTTTACTGGCAACATCCTACCTGCTCTCTCTTGGACGTAGGAAGAGCATATCCTAGTCCAAACCAAATGTGGTTTTAATCGCTTACCTACGTGTGAATGTGTTTTACTTTTTCTTGATGCAAACCATAAGAGTACGTTGGCCAGAAGACTGGCTACGGCACTGGTCCCATCAAAAGCGAGTAAACTATGAGCTATCGGCTATAAAAACGAACGAAAGATAATCGCTGCCGTGTAAATAAAAGAGAGAGCGAGCGATTTGTAGCTCATAGCTCGGCTACGAACTATAACTCGCCCGCGTTATCGTCGCGTCTCTTTTATTTACACGGGAGCGACTATCTTTTGTTCGTTTTTATAGCCGATAGCTCATTCTTGGTGGGACCAGTGCCTACACGCTGAGGGTGCACCAACTGCAGTCGCACTACTACGTGTCCACTTAGTTTGTGGTGCGCGTGCCGCGGATGTTGTCGCGTCACCGTCGTAACACCGTCGCCAGCGCAGACTTCTGGCCGAAGGATGCTATAATTTCGGCGGTTCTGGGGCGGTTCGTCTCACAGTGCTTTGATTTTTACTGTTATGCTGTGTAACTTGTTTGAATAATAAATAAATAAATAAATAATTGTTTACAAGGGACGGTAAACATGGAAAAGATATTGAAAGGAGAGTGAATGCTGGGAATAGAGTGAATGGAGCATTAAACGCTTTTATGGGCAGCCAGAAAGTGTCGCAAAAAGCACGCCTGGCGGTGCATAGAGGAGTTTTAGTGCCTACACTTATGTATGGTAGTGAAAGTTGGGTGTGGGAGAAAAGACATCAAAGTCAAGTGAATGCCGTGGAAATGAGAGCGTTAAGAAGCATGGCTGGTGTGAAGTTGAGTGATAGGATCAGAAATAGTGTGATAAGAGAGAAGTGTGGAGTGGATGTAGATGTGGTGACAAAGATTAAGATGGGTATGTTAAGGTGGTTCGGGCATGTAGAGAGAATGGATGAGAGGAGAGTAACGAAGAAAGTATATGAAAAAAGAGTGGAAGGGTCAGTTGGAAGTGGAAGGCCTAGGCGAACTTTTCTTGTTCAAATCGGGGAAATAATGCAAAAAGGCCAGGTCAGAAGTACTCGAAACCGACGAGTGTGTATGAGAAACGTTATGAAAGTGTGTGAAGCGAAAGTGATTTGTCAGGATCGTAGTAAATGGAAATCCGTGATCTCTGCCTACCCCTCTGGTAAACAGGCGTGATTGTATGTATGTATGTAATTCTATCGATAACATTTTCCCATCACTACCGAACGCTGGTAGTGACCGGCGCATCCGGGCGGCCGTGAGAATCTCGCAGCTTCCTTTCCATGCATCCTGACGTTTTCATCGACAAATGCCTTATTCCTGTAGGCTAAGGTCGAGTGTCGCCTGGTGGGACATTTTTGGAACGTTAGAATAGTATTCGATGGTCTAAAATGATTAGGTAAGTGCGTAGCAACTGTTCGGGAAGTATACAATACTATTTATTGCACACCTCAATAATATACGGCCATACAAAAGAACGAAGCAACACAAACAAAAAGCCGAGGTATTCCCGATGAACTACAGAATAGGGTTCTTCAAAAAAGGAGTGTACAAGTTTCTAATGGGTCAGCAACGCGCATGTGCCTTGAGTTGCAAGCGTCCATAGGTTACGGTGACCGCTTTCCATCAGGCGGACCGTACACCAGGGTACGTCGCCGAATGGCGCAAACGCTTACGAAACGAAACGCTCGTAGATATCTATCTCTATCGCTCCTGCGTATTGGCGCGACAGAGCCTTCCTAGACTACCTTTCGCAGCGTTTTTATATTACCTATCTTCGTTTGATACGACGTTCTCTTGCATTATTGCTCAATTATTATTTAATAGGAAAAAGAGTAAATAGGTATCTCATAATATTGGTTCGTGGTCATTTAATACTAAAAAAAAAAAAAAAAAAAAAAAAAAAAAAAAATAACAGGGACCAAACGTAACCTGACAAACAAACATTTTAATAGTTTGTTTACACTTTTTTAAATAGGTATCTAAAAGTACAAGGTAAGCTCGAAAAGGTTTGTACATAAGTAATTGTCTCCTCGAGTGCCAGACAGATTTTTGAGTTTCTTCGAAAGCGACTGCCATCTGACCTTCCAACCCGAAGGGTAAACTAGACCTTATTGGAATTAGTCCGGTTTCCTCACGATGTTTTCCTTCACCGAAAAGCGACTGGCAAATATCAAATGACATTTCGCACATAAATTCCGAAAAACTCATTGGTGCGAGCCGGGGTTCGAACCCGCGACCTCCGGAACGAAATCGCATGTACTTACCGCTAGGCTACCAGCGCAGCCAGTAACGCACTAGACCACGTCAAAAACAATAATAACTCATTTTTGAGTAGTTTAACTCTCTCTCGTAATATTTAAAAACCAATTCGAGTTCATTCACATGGTGAGAAATATCCAGAAAATCTGATCCAAACCAGGTACCTATTAAATAAAAGTGCGATACCCCACTGTCCTTGAAGGAAAAGCAAACAAAACCGCTTGTTTTATTAAATTAGGCAATGGCCATATGTATGGCCATTGACCATAATTATGAAGATTTTTTTTATTAGCCTAAATGGTGTCCCACTTCTGGGCCTTTGCCCAGGAAGGGGAGGCCTTTGCCTCCCCTGCCCTGCCCAATCCCACTTGAGCTTGGCTGTCTTAGCACCCACATCCATTACACCCGTTTTGGAGCGCAGTTCGGTGTTTCTAACTCGATCGGTTCTACGAACTCCAAGTATGCTGCGCTACATTGCTCGTTGGCAAATCTTGAGTCGGGACTTTTCGGCTTCAGTTAACGACGAAGTTAACTGACACTGCTTTGAGATTACCCCTCCCAGCTCTTAAGAACTACTTAAAAAAATAATTGATGTTAAAGGCTTATTACAGAATCGAGGACTATTTGACAGACAAACATGCATGGCCCGAACCGAACCAGAAACTACAAAAAACGAATAGCAATTAAAATAATTGTATTATGTATAGAGGACACAGTTCAGAAAAGAAAGCACATCAAATATTTTATATTTTATGTTGTGTAGGTAAATTACATATTTAATGATATTGAGATTCATATTATCTTTTTCTTCAGTGACAATTTGATATGTTTTCTCTGAAGAAGAACGACGTATTATTAAGGAATAATATAATTTATTGAAATTAATTTCCATAGAGTACCTAGTCTGTTCATATTCTTTGATGAATACTTTTGCATGTTAAATTGTATCTTGTTATTTAATGCATGTTAATTATAAGATATAATGTTTTGAAAAGCAGCAGCAGGGTATCATGTACCTACTAAGACCTATGTAAGACCTTTATTGTACTGATGAACATGATAACAATGGATTAAATGAATATGAATATGAAAAGAAGTTGCCCGCCGAGTTTCTTGCCGGTCCCATAGTGGATACCCCCCTCCCAACTGAGGGGGGACTGAAATCTTCTCGAGGCTGAGGCGTAGGGTTAGAGCCGGCGTAGCTTTATTTGACGTTCATATGCGCATTGTAATATGCCTACTTGAAAAATAAATATTTCATTTTCATTCATTTTCATTTTCAGGAGATTTATCATCGTAGGAAAAACTGTCTAGTATGAAACAATAGTTTTCATCTACACCCTTCTAAAGTATGATTACGTATTTGCTCTGCTTCATCCATAACTTCCATAAGTGTAACTGAGTGGACGCTCGGAGCGGAGCGTTTGGCCACGTTTGGCGGGGCGGGCGAGCGTTCGTCCTCCCTATGCAGCGTCGACTTTAGAATAGAATAGAATAGAAAAAGAGCAAAGAAGAGCAGAAATTAATAGGGGCGCCACCATCATATGTAAACCGTTCCTGCATGTGGCAACTGCTGAGTCAGTTTTGTATGTAGCTAAGTGTTGCTATGATAAAAATATTGGTTCCATTTCTGGATTATGCGACGTTCTTGCCAAAGTCACTTCTTCCTAATCGCAATTCTGGACAATCTGAATTCTACGCAATTAGTATTTCACCGCATTCGCTATTCTGCACAGTTATTACTTGTGAACAGTGGCGATTCTTCCTGTTCGCAATTCTGCCCAATCTGAATTGCACACTATAGTTTTTGACCTCATACGCTATTGTGTGCAGTCATTATTTGTGTTCAGTAGCGATTTTTCCTGTTCGCAATTCTGCACAATCTAATTTCCACACAATAGGTATTTCGCCTCATTCGCTACTGTGCGCAGTCATTATTTGTGTACAGAATAGTTTCTTCCTATTCGCAATTCTACGCATTCCGAATCCGACGCAATAGGTATTTCACCTCATTCGTTATTGTGCACAGTCATTCTTTGTATACAGTATAGTTTCTTCCTATTCGCAATCCTACGCAATTCAAATTCCACACAATAGGTATTTCGCCTCATGCGCTATTATGCACAGTCATTACTTGTGCACAGTATAGTTTCTTCCTATTCGCAATTTTACGAAATCTGAATTAGACCCAATAGTATTTCACCTCATTCGATTTTATGCACAGTCATTACTTGTGTACAATCTCGTTCTGCACAATCTCAGCTTCCTCAATCCCCGCAAACACGCACACATAGAAACGCAGAAATCTCCTAACATGAGTATACGTCGCTGAGGAGTTTCGTTCTGATCTACTATCAGCAGTTCTACTTCATCAACTATTATAGCATGACAAATAGGAACGTTTCCCGAAAAATACGAAGGAAAAGCTTTTCGCACTACATTTGTAATTATTTAGTAAACATTGGCCTATACATCTAGCCAGCAAACGTTTGATTTTAACATTTTATTTACAAGATATTGATATGGTGACTGGTTAGATTTATTTTATTTTAAAATTGGGTGTCAAAAATTAATACAGTGCTTGTAACAACGCCATCTGTAGCATGACACCTAAATATTATTTTTACTGAGTGTGTATAACGGTAGTTAATATTAATAATGCTATATGGAGCTTTGCCCACGCTAATGCGCCGCGGAAGGCACAATCTGCGTTTCTGTGTGTACGTGTTTGCGGGGATTGAGGAAGCTGAGATTGTGCAGAACGAGATTGTACACAAATTATGACATTGCATAAAATCGAATGAGGTGAAATGCTATTGGGTCGAATTAAGATTGCATAGAATTGCGAATAGGAAGAAACTATACTGTACACAAATAATGACTGTGCACTAAAGCGCATGAGGTGAATTACCTATTGTGTGGAATTCGCATTGCGTAGAATTGCGAATAGGAAGAAACTATACTGTATACAAATAATGACTATTCACAATAACGATTGAGCTAAAATACCTATTGCGTCGAATTCGGATTGCGTAGAATTGCGAATAGGAAGAAACTATTCTGTACACAAATAATGACTGCGCACAGTAGCGAATGAGGCGAAATACCTATTGTGTGGAAATTAGATTGTGCAGAATTGCGAACAGGAAAAATCGCTTCTGTACACAAATAATGCCTGCACACAATACCGTATGAGGTCAAAAACTATAGTGTGCAATTCAGATTGTGCAGTATTGCGAACAGGAAGAATCGCCACTGTTGACAAGTAATAACTGTGCATAATAGCGAATGAGGTGAAATTCTAATTGCGTAGAATTCAGATTGTCCAGAATTGCGAATAGGAAGAAGTGACTTTGGCAAGAACGTCGCATAATCCGTTAAATGGGATGGATATACAAAAGGAATCCGACGCTCTGTCCGTCTAGAAGTACTTATTCTTATCGATTTGAAACGCATATGAACATTGTTAACAAGAGGAAATCATAATTTTCATTACGCCGTGTCTTGCGTGGGCGACGGTCGCACGACCGTCGCGTCTCATACTTCTATATCGATAAGGTTTGATTTCGTATGCGTCGCATCGCCGTCGCGCGACCAATCGCGCGACCGTCGCCCACGCAAGCCACGGCGTAAGTCCACGGGCGACGGTGACGACCATCACATAGCTCGGCTGCCCCTAAGCAACATACTTCCAAGATGCATTTGAAAAAATCTAGTTACCTTAATGCTTACATTACATTACCTACGTCAACACAATGCCTTCAAACAATAGGCACATATTCTAAATTCAAATCAAAGTACAGTATGCAAATCACGCGCGTGCGTCTCAAGGTCTGCGTTCGAGCAGACGGTACCCAGACGGTCGTAATGTACTTAATTACTTACATGTTTGACGTTTTGGAACTCCTCTATCCTCTCGCCGCCCAATGTACATTCAGATGTACATTGGTTTCAATGGAAATTTAACTGTCGTGTAAACAAATAACGTGGAATTTCTTGTTTCTAAATTGTTTCGAACAAATGAAACTCAATTCAATTTCAAGTAGAACTAGAATCAAAATCAGCAAACATTTTGTATGGTGGACATTACGAGGCTATTCGGCATGCCTAAGCTATGCTGGCACAAAATCTAGTGGAAAAAGGGGGACTTTAAAACATTTCGGCATTTTCTATCATATTCACTAAAACAATCCGGCAAATTTGAAAAATTTGGGCTCACCGGCTAATTGTCTTCATAAAACGCGTGCTTTCTTAAACCTTGACGTTGGCGGAATCATCGACGAGGCATAACACTTAAAAAATATTGAAAATATGGAGCGAAGGTTTAATATCCATAGGAAATTTTAATTTGCCAAAATTTGCTTGAACGTCTATACAAACTTACGTGTGTGACGTTTTGGGACCTCTATTCGGCATGCCTTAAGCGTATGTGCGACATACGCTAGCACAAAGATTTTTCAATGGAAAAATACAAAAACTAATCCAGAAGAGGAGAGGTTTTTCAATGGAAAAAAATACAAAAACTAATCCAGAAGAGGAGAGCACATGAAACTACTCAGGTCAATTATTCAAAACTGTGACATTGGTCACTTTACGCATTTATAAAATTAAGTTTATATTATTATAATTAGTTATAATATATGTCATATATATATATATATATAATATATATGTCGCCGGGAAATGGCCAAAACAGAGATTTGATCAAATCTCTAAGGGATTTGATCAAATCACGCAGGATGTCAAAATGACGAATCCATTTCATCATTTCTCTAGAAAATTTCAGTCATTTGACTAAATCCCTGACTTTGTTTAGTGAGATCACAAAATCGGCCAATAGACACGCCACGTTCTGCCATTTCACTAGATTTGTTTAGGGATTTGATAAAATCCCTGAACCACGACGGTGAGTTGACGAAACGAACTCAAAAAGTACTGTAGTATTATCATTTCGCTAAACAAGTAATATATATACATATTATATATGTTATAAATATAACAAAGTTCAATTCCATAATAACAATTAAACCTTTATCAACCGCTAAGTATGTTATTATTATACCCGATAAATCATCCTGACAGACAGATGTACGATTAGGAAGGACGGACAGACAGACAGATAAGAATAATTGATTGAATCGTTTATTATTGCAATAATCAATTTGTTGTTGGGGAGAAAGCGGAGTTTGTTATTTATGGTAAGCGTTTACGAGTGTCGTTGTCGTAAAAGATAGATGTTCTAAAAGTAGCAAATGGTCGATTCAGATTACATATCAATGTAGTATTAACAGTAAAACGCACCAAGTCTTGAATTATTAATTTATTTCCACGTAAAATGTATGACAGCACTTAGACCGACGCTACTACGATCCGGGCGGTAGCCATCTTGCATTCTCGTCCACCCACTGCTGAGCTGTCAGCTTGGGACGTTCCGAACTACGCTAACAGTAGGTACAATACAAATTAAATTAGTCACTGATATTTTAAGGGACGTTAATTAACATTAAAACAATAAACTACCACTAGAAATTTAAAAAAATATTGTAATTTTCGTCTAAAAATAATCACATTTAACCTGACTAGCTGTCACGTCACTCATGTCAATAATTGTATGTATTAAATGTCATTGGTTCAGCGGAAAACTGGCCAGTTACAGTTGTTCAATGAGTTTTCATGAAATGATTACACTAACAGGTTGTTTTAACGTAGCAAATTTGTTTCCAAGTTTTCTCCAAAAAAACATAACATAACCTATGATGTTTCATACATAAACGTACTCCAGGAACGGAGTACCATCAGCCGTTAAAATATCCGTGACTAATTTGTTAGCACCTTATATTTATAATACAATATCTGCATGGGCGACCGAGCTTCGCGCGGTTCTATTTTAATATATCACGTCTTTAGATAAAAAAAACTCTTATAAATACAAAAACAAAAAAAAGACATAAAACAAAAACTTAATTTCTGGCCGGGATTCGAAACCCTGACACCTACGATCTATCTGCGTACATTAGACCGACCTCGTACGACTGAGCTAAGCGGAATCGATGGGCGCGCGGCGAAATTAACAACCATATTTTACGTTTACTAACGCGAAAGAAAAACTCATGAAAACTCGAAAATTCGCGTTTTCCGGGATCTAAGACTACGCTAGATCGATTTTTCACCCCCGGAAACCCCGCCCACATAAGGCACATAACAAATTTCAGCGAAATCGTTAGAGCGGTTTCCGAGATCGTCGGTATATATAAATAAATAAATAAATATATAAGAATTGCTCGTTTAAAAGTATAAGATACAAGGACCTCGATAGAGCACAATAGGGATGACGATTACATAAAAAAATAGCATTCTGCGTTGCCTAAAGGTTGACTGGTAGAGAATGCTGTTTGGCATTAAGTCCGCCTTTTGTACTACAAGTTTTTCTTTCTTTATGTACAATAAAGATTAAATAAATAGATTCTGTTTAGTCTGTCAGTTAGATCGTCCGAAAATACTGAACACATATTTTTCGCTTTATCTAATAAATGAAAAAATACAAAGACACAGAGCATCAAAGTTCCGGGCTTGTGACGTCACTTTTAAGTAAAAAACCGGCCAAGAGCGTGTCGGGCCACGCTCAGTGTAGGGTTCCGTAGTTTTCCGTATTTTTCTCAAAAACTACTGAACCTATCAAGTTCAAAACAATTTTCCTAGAAAGTGTATATAAAGTTCTACTTTTGTGATTTTTTTCATATTTTTTAAACATATGGTTCAAAAGTTAGAGGGGGGGGACGCACTTTTTTTTCTTTTAGGAGCGATTATTTCCGAAAATATCAATATTATCAAAAAACGATCTTAGTAAACCCTTATTCATTTTTAAATACCTATCCAACAATATATCACACGTTGGGGTTGGAATGAAAAATAATATCAGCCCCCACTTTACATGTAGGGGACCCCCCCTAATAAAACATTTTTTTCCATTTTTTATTTTTGCACTTTGTTGGCGTGATTGATAGACATATTGGTACCAAATTTCAGCTTTCTAGTGCTAACGGTTACTGAGATTATCCGCGGACGGACGGACGGACGGACGGACGGACGGACGGACGGACGGACGGACGGACGGACGGACGGACGGACGGACAGACAGACATGGCGAAACTATAAGGGTTCCTAGTTGACTACGGAACCCTAAAAATTGTACCTAGGCGTGACGTCACGCGAAACTTCAACGCACGAAAAAAGAAAAAATATTTGTCCATCATTTTCTGATAATCTAACTGACGGACCAAATAGTTTTTTTTAGTTATTAGGCCCTAAATTATGAGGCCCTTCACCGGTTCTTAAAAAATAGTGTGTCATATAACCACCGTAGTAACAATGCATTTGTTGTTGTAAATCTGGCCCTCTAAAGTTCCTTCAAATTTTGACCCCCAATGCAAAGAGTTTGGCCGCCACAGCTCAAGCAAACATAAAGGAAAATTCCAACCAGCTATTTTTAAATTACACAAAAGTACTCCTGGTTTTATGAGCTCAATAGGTATCGATTTATCATTTAATAGTCATTTAATGCAATAATGCATCGACTGCAGGTCAGATGTCAATGCAATACTAATAGCATACAGTCTACACATATATGACTAGTAGTAGACCGTATTGCTTTGAGGATCAGGTCTAAAATTGGTCCAAAAATGTTATTGTAAGTATGTAAATAGGTTTTTCTGCTTACACGAAGAAAAAAGTTTTTTCAGTACATATGGTGTTTTTCTTAAGCGCTGGTGGCCTAGCGGTAAGAGCGTGCGACTTTCCATCCGGAGGTCGCGGGTTCGAATCCCGGCTCGTACCAATGAGTTTTTCGGAACTTATGTGCGAAATGTCATATATTTGCCAGTCGCTTTTCGGTGAAGGAAAACATCGTGAGGAAACCGGACTAATTCCAATAAGGCCTATGGCAGTCGCTTTCGTAAAACTAGTGCCTACGCCAAATCTTGGGATTAGTTGTCACAGCGGACCCCAGGCTCGCATGAGCCGTGGCAAATGCCGGGATAACGCGAGGAGGATGATGATGATGATGGTGTTTTTTTCCCGTACTAGTTCGCAAAGTACTTACCTACATAATTAATTTCTAGTTAGGTGTAAAACTTTAAATAGTCATTATGTACTCAGAAACGTCGTAAGATACACGAGTGAAGACAAAATTTGGAAGTCATAGCCGTGATGATTTAAAACACTTCCTTTATCGCCACTCGTTTCGAGTTTTCTCTTTTCCGCACTTGTATCGTAATAATTATTTTTAAAATCGGGACTTAATCGCGTATAACTACATATTAAACTGACCTCCAACGTTTCAAGGACGGCGTTGTCCCCGTGGTCTCGGAGAAGACTGGCTTGAAATGACATCAACACCTTCTGACAGCCGCGCGAGTTTTTCGAACTACCCGCACTTGGTTTTGATTATCAACTTGAACTGTTTGCGCACTAGGGATGTTACTCTGTCGACATACAACACTAACGGTATTCGATTTAACGACTGTCGATATTATTTTCGGCTTACACTTATTAATGACAGGATTCCATGTGGATGAGATCCTAAAACCTTCGTGAAACGTTGGAGATCAGTTTAATATGTAGTTATACGCGATTAAGTAGTTATTTGTTATACAAGGGGGCAAAGTTGTATTTTAACGTCGAGTGTGGAATCGAAAAACGAGCAAGTGAAAGGATTCTATAGTTGAACCACGAGCGAAGCGAGTGGTTCGAGAATAGAATCCTGAACTTGCGAGTTTTTTAACACACGAGAAGTAAAATACATTTGCACCCGAGTGTAACACAAAAATTTTCCCTTCACTATAGCGAGGAAACTACAACGCTAAAAATGCGTTTATCAACTGCTTCCAGTAGTTCCACAGGTGGTAAATCGTCTTTATTACTAGATTCACCTACTTTTATCAATTTTAAAGCAGTTAATTTGACTTTATTCAAGGTCAAATTACTTTACCCACTAGTGGATAAAATGCGTTTTTACCCGCTGGTATTAAAGGACAAAACACGTGTTTCTGAGCTAGTGAGGGGAAAAAATAATTATGTGTAATAATCGTGAAAGTTTAAATCAGTGTTTTGTATCGTAATGTCCTAATTATATTACGTTTTTCACGTGATCAATTTCTATGACCAGCCTAACTTTATGTTCACATTATCCGATCCGGTATCGGATGTAGGAAGAATTTCAAAAGCAATAACCTAACCACAAAATTAAAATTTTGAAAAAACCCCCGACCGCGACCTAGTGGACCGATTTTCATGAAACATGGCTAAGAACACTCCCGACTAACACAGCTTTCAAATAAAAAAAACTAAATCGAAATCATTTCATCCGTTCGGGAGCTACGATGCCACAGACAGACACACACACAGACAAACAGACAGACAGACCGACAGACAGACAGACAGACACGTCAAACTTATAACACCCCGTCGTTTTTGCGTCGGGGGTTAAAAATCACCGATGTCGGCTTAAAGATATGGGATGCGGTCCTACATTCGATATCGGATTCTTGGATTATTATTAGTGGTGAGGTACCCTCAACGACTGCAAGGAGTATCTATTCGATTTATTCGAATCAGCAAGGCAAATAGGCTAGTTTCCTACTAGTCAAATCAGCTTCTTTTTATGAACTGTCGAAACGATTTGCTAATATGGAATTACTATGAAATACTGAGGAGTGACGTCACGGTCAATTTATTTACTTTCTCTTTGACTTATTAAATAGAAATTATGTTTAAACATAACTACTGTCCATATTTTTCTTTTAATTACGTGGTCATTTATTTCGTGCACTGCATAAAATATTTTATTTTAAGTATAGGAAACTAGCCTATTGAATTGAACAAATCGACCGAACAAACTTCAAAGACTCAAACATAAATTAACCGGCATAAATTAAACTGAAAGACGTACTTAAACCGAATCAAAATATCTCAGTTAACAGTGAAACGCGAAAATAACGCAGTTGTAAAGGGCTTCGCAGAATGGTTTTACGACTTACCGTCGTTAATGACACGTGTGGAGTGTCCTTTTGTTCTTATACAGGGTGCATGGGCAATGAATACTTACATGCCTTAACTTGGGTTCATTATCAGCTATGTCGCCTCCAGAATAAAAACCGGCCAAGAGCGTGTCGGGCCACGCTCAGTGTAGGGTTCCGTAGTATCCCGTATTTTTTTTCAAAAACTGTTCAACTTGATAGGTTCAAAATAATTTTCTTAGAAAGTCTTTATAAGTTCTACATTTGTGATTTTTTTATATTTTTTAAACTTATGGTTCAAAAGTTAGAGGGGGGTAGGGATTGCAATTGCTGGATCCAGCATCCAGCAATCCAGCTGGATCCAGCGCATTTTTCGGTTTGCTGGATCCAGCAGCCAGCGCTGGATCCAGCGCTGCGGATCCGCAGATAAAAAAATCTGCAATAAAATTCGTAATTAACTTCAATAAACTTATTTTACGTCATGTTTAAAACGGTTCCGCGTTCCCGCGTGTAGCCCGTGGCCGCTTAGCACAAAATAATTCAATTTTCCTACAATTGTGTGTTTTTTTCAAAAACGTGAGTAGTTTTTACGTTCATACGATTAATTAACATTATTTTACCTTTTTTCCCAACGTTGTACAAAGCACGAGAACTTAAAGTGTTGTATTATAACAGTATATTTAAAGTCACATATACAGGTCGAACGCGATTAATTAACATGATTTTACCTTTTTTCCCAACGTTGTACAAAGCGCGAGAACTTAAAGTGTTGTATTATAACTACTGAAGATCTCAAAATGTATTTATAGTATTTAATTATTCACTGTTACTGCAAAGTTTCTTTTAAGTTTCAACTTATATTTAGATCAGAATATTGACTGATGTTTGTCTACGTATAATATACCTACTTACAGGTTTATTTTTTCATAAATATTAAGTAAGTTAAACTAAGTACTACTAAGTAAAATTGTAATTTTCAATGTAAACTAGTGAATGCCCAAATGTTGTGCCAAAAAAGCAGGCCATGTCTGGTTGATAGCATTATTTATGTACCTACTTATTGTAGTACCTTCGCTTCATCGTTGTTACACTTTTAATGACATTTTTTATTTATGTAGATTGCTATAAGGATTGAAAATGGTTACAAAAAGTAATGCCAACTTTTTACAAACAAATTTTAACTTTTCTTTCCTGTTAAGAGGGAGCAAAATAGCAGTTTTCTGTTCACAGACTATGTTGGCAGTATAATCATATATGACAGAGTCCAGTTAGGGGCGACGACGAGCGAAACGAGGAGGAGCGTGTTAGGTTGACTGTGAGCAAACTGGAAAAAAGTTTTGAAATGTAATAACAATAAATTAAACAATATTCTTGGAAAAAAAGTAAGAAGGTAACTATTTAAAAAAATATATACGTAAGTAAAATACGTAATTGCATCCCTGACAATAAATTTAGAAGTTCATCAGTTCACTCAGTATTGCATATTTTTCAAAATACGCCATAGATATTGTCGGTGTTCAATAAAATATTTGGTATATACAATAAACAACTAGTTGTATATTACGCCAAGTAAAACATTAGATAACATGAAAGTTTGGTTTTAAAAAAAGGCCTTTGGAAAAACCCTAAAAACGGTCAAACTTTAAATTGTTATCTACGTAAATGCAAGGTTGACAAATAAAAAAAAAAACAATATGATAATTTGGGAAATGAACATTCGGCGGAATAAAATTCCGCGAAACGTGCGTTGGGACTTGGGAAGTGATCAACAGCAGTGGTCATACAATTTTCGGAGATAAATAAGTTTTAAATTTATTTTTTATAAATTATGATTACAAAATTGCGCGTTTTCATCCTTCCTTTCACTATCTTCTAAATATATAAAAGAAGAAGCTGACTGACTGACTGACTGACATATAGGTTCGCCCGCGTAATAAAAAGGATATTCTTATTGAAACGTTTACAAAAAAGGAAGATAAGATTTTCATTTGGATCCGTAGGTTTCTTTATAGGTAATACATCTGTCCGCGATTATTTTGATTCAGGTAAAGCGGGGCAATTCTCGACTAGGGGTCCGCCATTGTAACTGATCTATTTGCTGTACGGTCCGGTTTTGGCTGACTGTACCTTACACATATTACTATTGTTTTTAAAGAAATTCTTGCAATGATTGTAGAATTGTTACACAGCGACCACAGCGTAGGTAGTAGGTACGAATATGTATGAATTTTACCTATATAAATATTTATACTGGGGAAACTTCATACAACCCACATAGCCAATATCTCGACGCTATGGTCGGTAGGGTAAAAAGTACTTCCTTGCATTATCGCTTACAATTTTTTCCATTTTGCTTATACTTATTGCAAACGTAAACATATAAAAGGCAAGCAAAACAACGATCTTCTTACAGCACATTGAATGTAATAGTTATTACGGATGCAGGATACTCGCCGGTGCCTACTTACTAATTCCTTCCCACTGAGCCACCTGCATTTTACACTGCCTAGATATCGATTGCCGACCGATTATTTCGACCCCAATCCCTATCCCTATCCCCGTCCCCGTCCCCTATCCCTATCCCTATCCCTATCCCTATCCCTGTCCCTGTCCCTGTCCCTGTCCCTGTCCCTGTCCCTGTCCCTGTCCCTGTCCCTGTCCCTGTCCCTGTCCCTGTCCCTATCCCTGTCCCTGCCCCCTATCCCTGCCCCCCTGCCCTATCCCTATCCCCCCTATCCCTATGCCCTATCCCTGCCCATCCCTATCCCCCTGCCCCTATCCCTATCCCCTGCCCCCCTGCCCCTGCCCCTGCCCCTATCCCCTATCCCCTATCCCCTGCCCCCCTATCCCCCTATCCCTATCCCTATCCCTATCCCTATCCCTATCCCTATCCCTATCCCTATCCCTATCCCCTGTCCCTGTCCCTGGCCCTGTCCCTGTCCTTGCCCCTGTCAAATTATCATGCTAGGAGGTGAACTTTAAAAAATCCTTTCTTAGTGCTCCTCTAAGGAACTTCCGTGTCAATTTGGAATCTCTTGAACCAGAAGTAAAGATAAAAACTAAAGCTATACTTATGGCTATTTTGGATATTTTAACCCCATTGCACAACAACAGGGGAGAAAATTTCTTTTCCACCTCATTAGATTTTAAAATCGTTGTATTTATCGTAATCAGCGACCCGATAAACCATAAAAACGATACCCATATTGTGTTTTTGATTTTACCCCCTTTACACCCCTTTAGGGGTCAAATTTTCATAAAACCTGAAACATGTATTTAGTCATATGTCTTTAGGAATCCTCCTGTGAAGTTTCGTATAAAATAGTCAAACTAATCTTGTTTCCCCATACAAACTTTGAACCCCCATTTCACCCTTTTAAGAGGAGAATTTTGAAAAATCCTTTCTTAGTGTTCCTCTACGCCATATAAGGAACCTATGTGCCAAATTTGATATCTCTAGGACCAGCGGTTTCGGCTGTGTGTTGATATGTCAATCAGTCAGTCAATAATATATCTTCTTTTATATATTTAAACCCCATTGCACCACAACAGGGGAGAAGGTATTTCACTTCCGCCTCGTTAGATTTTAAAAACGTTGTATTTATCGTGATCAGCGACCCGATAAACCATAAAAACGATACCCATATTGATTTTTTGACTTTATCACCCCCTTTTCACCCTTTTAGGGGTTAAATTTTCAAAAAACCTGAAACACGTATTCAGTCATATATCTTAAGGAATCTTCCTGTGAAGTTTCAAATAAAATAGTCAAACTAATCTTGTTTCCCCATACAAACTTTGAACCCCCATTTGACCCCCTTAGGAGGTGAATTTTGGAAAATCCTTTCTTAGTGCTCCTCTACACTATATAAGGAACCTACGTGCCAAATTTGAAATCTCTAGGACCAGCGGTTTCGGCTGTGCGTTGATATGTCAGTCAGTCAGTCAGTCAGTCAGTCAGCTTCTTCTTTTATATATTTAAGAATTGCCCCGCTTTACCTGAATCAAAATAATCGCGGACAGATGTATTACCTATAAAGAAACCTACGGATCCAAATGAAAATCTTATTTTTTGTAAACGTTTCAATAAGAATATTTTTATTACGCGGGCGAAGCCGCGGGTAAAAGCTAGTTTCAAATAATTTTAACAGCCCTATAGTAGAGCAAAATGTAATTTTTTTTTGCATTTTTTCTACCTGCTGGATCCGCGCTGGATCCAGCTGGATTGGCGCCGATCCAGCAAAAATCCAGCTGGATTGAAAACACTGCTGGATTGCAATCCCTAGAGGGGGGGGACACATTTTTTTCCACACATTTTATTTCCGAAAATATGAACATTTTCAAAAACTGATTTTAGAAGACCCCTATTCATTTTTAAATACCTATCCTACTCGTACAATATATCACACGTTAGATTTGAAATTAAAAAAAAATCCCTCTCCACTGTACCGTATACGTTACCCTAAAAAACATTTTTTTCCATTTTTATTTTACCACTCTGTCGGCGTGATTGATATACATACCTCTATTGGTACCAAATTTCAGCTTTCTAGTACTAACGGTTACTGAGATTATCCGCGGACGGACGGAGACATGGTGAAACTATAAGGGTTCCTAGTTGACTACGGAACCCTAAAAATGGGGTACTATAAGAGTTTTGAATGATTCACGGTTAGACATATTGACCGGGATATAATAACGTAATTACTTGTAGGTACGGTCAGCCTAGAATGTTGTTCGGTTCGGTATTGACTCAATTTTTATACACATATGGTCGAAAAGTGGTAAACCACTTTTTTGGCTGACTGTACCTTTCCGTGATGATGAGGCATGTAACTGCATCGAAATACTAATATTATAAATGGGAAAGTGTGTGTGTGTCTGTTTGTTTGCCCGTCCTTCACGGCAAAACGGAGCGACGAATTGTCGTGATTTTTAAATGGAGATAGTTGAAGGGATGGAGAGTGACATAGGCTACTTTTTTTTGTCTCTTTCTAACGCGAGCGAAGCCGCGGACAAAAGCTAGTATCTAATAGATACATAAGAAGAGAAGAATCCCATTAAGAGTTTTTTGCCTTTGTTGTATATATTATTAATTCTACCAATTAGTGTCATCTTCTTCTTCTTTGCATCCTGTTACCCTCTGGTGGGGTGTAGGGCTCGAATCATATTTCTCCATTTACTCCGGTCTTGGGCAGTTTGGGTGACCTCCTCCCACCCCATGCCTAGCACCCTGAGCTCCTGCTGAACCGAGCGACGCCAGGTCGATTTAGGGCGGCATGGTTTGCGCTTTCCGGGTACATTCCAGGTGAGGGCCATTTTGGATAGGTGATGGGTAGGTATTAGGTTTTCTGAGAAGGTTTCAATTAGTGTGGTGATATTAATATTAGTACATTACGATACCAGTGCCGTAAATAAGAAATTCGAAACAAATGACGTTAAACACCAAGCGCGGATCCAGCTTCGTGCCCAGGGGGGGGGGGGGGGTCACGTGGTCTATTTGTATGGCCAACCTAGGCTCCAGGGGGGGGTCATGACCCCCATGACCCCCCCCTGGATCCGCGCATGTTAAACACTGTAGCCGCCGTGCAGGATCAGGAGCCGACGACTTATAAAAACTTCAATATAAGCAGACTATAATTTATTTCCAAAAGTAGTACTGGTTTACAATGGATGACTTGACTAAACGATTTAGTATGGAAGTGGTGGTTATGGTCTCGAAGATGATGAAAGAGTCAATTGCAATATTTAAGCAGTTAGGTGCTCTCATTGGGTTGCGGAGGAGTGCCGAAACGTGCCTTCGACCTCGTCATATAGCCCTGAGGCGGCAATCGAAGGGTTTTAGTGGGTAAACCATGGGTCTCATTAGCCTATATGGGAGTCCCACATAACCATTCCAGGCCGATCCCTGCGCCTGGGATGGTAAGCGTAAAGTTTAAAAAAAAAAGGTGCTCTCATTGGACCGCGATACATCGTAGGTGGTACGCTTCTATTGGCTCTTTATAAATCTTACGGCGTTTAGGTATTGCAATGGAATAAGTAAGTTCTATACAAATAAAAGGTTGCGTTCGCAACAAACACTTTAAGTTCTCGCGCTTTGTACACATATTTAAAGTCACATCCGCGACCACGGCCAGTGCAACCTGGCCGAAACGTTGGGAAAAAAGGTAAAATAATGTTAATTGATCGCGTTCGACCTCGAATGTAGAGATGTTTTAAATCAACACGAGTTGCGAATTACTTATTCGCACATGTATCGTACAACGTTATACAGTACATAATTTTGTCATAGTTGCGTAATGAGCGCATTACCTAACTAGTGCGGTAATATAGCCTATATGTAAATACTGTATGATAATGTATATCCTTGTTATGAGCGAGTGTGTTGAAAAATAAATAATATCGCCCTGTATTCCACTTTACTGTACTTAACTAAATATAATATAGAAGTTGACATTTATTGTTTGTGTTTCCTCTGACTTTAATATGTTAACTTCTTATGTTAATCTTACTTTAGATATGTATGTATACCAAGCACGATATAATACTGGACTGACAAAGCCCATAAAAATAAGCGTACCCCTGAAATGTATGGGCTTTTTAGGCTCAAAACTAGATGGCGCTGTTTCGCAGCCTGGAAGTGGCCAAAAGCATATTTTCCTCAAATATTTCTGCTTGTTTTTATTTTTTATAAGAACAAATGACATATTTTTTTATTTGAACATCATGATATCATTTCAATACACATTTTGAAAAAAATAAATTGGTAGGCGTCATCAATATAGTTATGATAGTATTTGACAGATGGCGCTAAAAAATGGAGGTACGATTCTTAGTATAAAGATTGTAAATCCTATATAAATATCCTTGATTTATTTTATACTTAAAAACTGATATTAGTTAATATCATACCTAGAGCCTGTGTGGTGACGGGTTAAGAATTTCACCACCCCCTTTCTTCCCGTAAGTGTCGTAGAAGGCGACTGTGGGATATGGGTTAAATTGTGGCGTAGGCGAGAGGCTGGCAACCTGTCACTGCAATGTCACAGTTTCGTTTTCTTTCAACCCCTTATTTGCCAAGAGTGGCACTGAAGCTTTAGTAGTTTCATGTGCTCTGCTTACCCCTTTATGGGATACAAGCGTGTTGTATGTATGTATGTATGTATGCATACCTAGAGACAGGATTTAATTTGTTACATTGAAAGAAAACATTAACCCCCGACGCAAAAACGACGGGGTCTTACAAGTTTGACGTGTCTGTCTTTGTGTATGCCTACCTGTGTAATCGTAGCTTTCGAAGGGATGAACCAATTTTTAGCTAGGTTGGTGAAAATCGATCCATCGATGATTTTTTTTTTTTTTTTCAAAATTTAAATTTTGTTTTACAGATCCAGATAATCTCGAACCTACGGACATGTCGGACATTGCAACACCGGCCCAGTCGGTACTCTCGGTACCTACCAACTGAGCTACGGAAGTCCACCAATAGTGTGCGAATTTTCATTATTTCCCTTAGTGCTTAAACGCCTTAGGATGGCGTATAGCTACGTTTAATAGTAAAAATGTTAAATTTTTACAGGCACTTCACGAGTTATTTTTTAGGGTTCCGTAGTCCCCAGCGTTTTGGAGCCACCTGGTTTAAGCCGTACAGATGGCAAGCGGCCGGACGGCCTAACACTGGTCCCATGGGCAAAAGGTCGGAGCCTGTTGTGGGATGCCACATGCGTTTGTACCTTTGCTCCTACGCATGTCAGCCACACGAGTGAAACGTTAGGTTCTTTACTAGTTATATAAATAAAACAATCTTTTCAAAAATAAAAATTATAATACAAAAAATTACCTTTTTTTTAAAAAATATAAATGTAGGGTAGGCAGCCGAAAAGATTAAAAAATAGATCTCAGGAGTAAGTCCGAACAATTTAGATCGAGCTCGCATTCACTTGAAGACGCTTTAGAACGAGTGGCACTTCCCTGACTATCGCTCGGTGAAGCAGCGGACGGCGCGCATGGCAAGGTGTGACGTCACTTCTTCCCGGTGTTCAGGGTGCGGCAGAGCAGTAGGTGGTCTCCGGAGCCAGTGTTGGGTGGTAGGTGGTAGGTCCCCTGGAATTCGTTATTATTGGACGTTTAGTGAAATGTCCGATTTTGCGTTACTGCTTGCGACATTCTGCCTTATGAAGTAAAAGCGCCAAGTGGGAAGTGCAGAAAGCAGGAAGGCACGCTCAAAGCATTAAATAGTGATCAGAGATGTGGTGGTAGCATACAAAATCAGCTTTGTTATATGGGTATGCACTTATGCAGTTTTATTGTTTTTCTCTAAATCTACATGACATGGAATGTACATTTAAAACTCATTCTGTTAAGCAATAGCAACTAAGTGTCGCAATGAATACGCTTAAACTAATTAACATTTGCATGAAAATTGCAAATCATGATTTCACTTTTTAGTAAAGTGGGTAGAAATTAATTACGCTAAAGAACAAAGATACCTGTAGCTCACAATTACAGCGCTTAGGCATAATGAAAGGCTACTAATTATATAAAAGGAATAAAGCACCTGCTATTTTAGGAAGGATTAACACAGTAAAGATGAAATAATTACTTACAAGCTATAAAATATAAAATATTTTTTTGCAACACTCACCCGAGCGGGGAAAACACTCACACACGAATTAAATTAGGTTCTCATGTTTAAATGAATGTAAAACCCTTCGAACGCCATCGTCCGAGAGTGCCTTTTTTAAAAAAATAAAATAAGTGGAGCGGGCAACTCGCGTCGCCGCGCCGATCCAAATGGACGAGGTCTATCCGTTAGTCCCCTCCGCGCCCCGCGGTGACGTTACATACTGGTTGTACGATCTTTAAACGCCTATATCGCCGTGCGTGTGGACTTACGTTTGTCATCAAGTAAACTTCAGTATTCGGTCAGGCGTTATTTCTATTGAAATTTATTAGGTTAAAAAGGAACTTCCTTTACGCCTTCCGTGACAGGACTGATTATTCAAGAAGCATTAAAACGCTAACGTTACTCGTAGTCGGGTAGCGATAGCTTTTGAGGTTTCGATAATATTCACGTTGCTTCTTTTTTGCATATAGTTTTTAGACTATTGATCAAATATAAAAATAATATTTTGGGTCGTCCTAGGTACCTGCTTAGCTCGAAATTTAGGTATTTCTATTTTTAAGCAGTGTTCAGTCAAAGAAATATTCGAGAAGAAATTATTTGTATCTATATAAAAACAACGTGGTTGCCGATGTACATATGCATTTTGGGTCATTTTCATCCATGGGTTTAATGATATTTTAAAAATGTCTAATATTGGCCCTAAAACACCTAACAAAATATTAGAGTTGGTAAGTGAAGTCTTATACCATTCAGGACATTATTATATATATATTTTCTTAAAGTGTGTCACATTTTTTCCATTGCTTATATATAAAAAAAATTTTTTTTAATAAAAACCCTGTCAAAGCCTGAAAAAAATTTTCATGTCAATAAGTTGACGTCTATATTACTATAAAATGATATCAAGTCATCATTTTTAATTTGGGTCACTTTCATCCATGGGTTTTCAATATTTGGCAGAATAAAACGCAACGCAATAGAGTAGTATTTTAAATTTTTGCGCTGTGTGGCGCGCAACCGATAGCCAATCAGGTTGGCGCATGCCGCTGGCGCGACGCCGCGCTGTGACACGAGGCGTAGGTACCTACTTCTCGTGCGCAGTCATACATAATTTAAGATTGCCAGAGGGTCGAGCTTTGGCGGGATTCTCCCGATTTTTTTGTAAGTCTTCCCAATTAAAACTTATACATAGTAGGTAACCTTAAGAACTTTATTACATTAGTAACGAAAACAGACCAATTATAAATGTCGAAAACACGTAAAGGTCTACTATCTAAAATAAACGAAGTAAACTAGCTAAACTATCGTAAATTTTTATTATGGTGCATTAGGGTAATTCCGAATGACAAAAATGCTCTGGTAATTCCGAAGAGGGAATCTTGATATGATGGAAATAATGGTGATTTTTATGTGACTTTCGTAATTAGACGACTTTCGGAATTACCCTAATGCACTATTATTTTACATTTCCCTACGAAATCCTCGAAACTCCAGAACCTTTTGTCCCGATATTGAAGTACCTAATTCGATCCGGCGCTCCTATTCATACACCGTGATTATATTATTGTAACTATTGATTTCAGTTTTTAGTTCCACAATACAGGGTGTAATTTTTATGACGGGAAATATTTATGGATGCAAATGGATACAAAACCCAAAAACAATAAATTGTAACTTGAATATTATTTCCTATATTTTCCTTAATTTTCATTTATAATGGACACGAAGCGCACGGCGGCATAATATATCTGTACACCTTATAAAACAAAGTCCCCCGCCGCGTGTGTCTGTGTGCGCGCGCGTGTGTGCAAACACAGGTGGTGAGACTGTGGTAGCCATTATTGTAATTATTCTCATTATATGGCATTAGTATCCTTTTTACAGATTTTCGACATTACCTCAATTGGTTTCGAATTTAACCCTACCTTAGAAAAATGGTAATCAAAATACGTATGTATTTTTTTTACTCACATTTATCTATCCATACTAATATTATAAATGCGAAAGTATGTCTGTTTGTTTCTCCGTCTTTCACGGAAAAACGGAGCGACGAATTGACGTGATTTTTTAAAGTGGAGATAGTTGAAAGGATGGAGAGTGACATAGGCTACTTTTTGTCTCTTTCTAACGCGAGCGACGCCGCGTGCAAAAGCTAGTGTAATATAAAGCTGCAACACGACTGACATTTTTCAAAAAACAGCCAGAAGGAGGTTCCGCCGGTGGCAGTGTTTGGTGTGGCCGTATAGAGGTTTGTCCTGCAACCCTGTAAAAATCCGACCGTCGGTCTACCTGTTCCAGGTAAAAAAATGTTGGACGGCCTGACCAAACGGCGGGAGATAGCCAAGGGGTGTTCGATCAAATGTCATAGAGGACCCTGGGTTGTTTTTGACGCTGCCATTTTTTTTTTCAAAATGACCGTCTTTTTTAGACGATTTTTCAAGTTTGTCGTAGAGCATTCTAATTTTGGTCGTAGAATCTCCAAGCAGCCTTGATTAGAATGAAATAAAAAAAAATTGAAAAATGCGACAAATGTGAGAAAACTGGCTACTTTTATTTTGTATGGCAACTTTTAAATCGTAAGAGATAGCCGGGGGTGCTCGGCCAAATGTCATACAGATCTCGGAGTAGAAAAAAGTTGTATTAAAAAAAATTCAAAATGGCCGACTTTTTTTTAAATTTCAAAATGGTCCTAGCGCGCTGAGATTTGGCACACGAGTGGACGGCCAACGGATTAGTATTCAAAAAGAATATTATTGAAAAATTTCAAATGGCGGCCTTTGTGGGCAAATTGAAATTTGTATGGAAGATTTTTTTTAATAACCATATCTCCGTAACGGTAGGAAAAAGGTCAAAAAAGCTTGAACTACACAATTTCAAAATGACCGACTTTGATTTTGGGAAATTTGACTTTGTCCCCTCTCGCCGCCGTTTTTGACTTTTCCAAAAAAAAATTCTCATTCCTATTTTTGGCCCCCGTTTTTACCACGTGCCAAATTTTACCGCACTCTGACTGAAGATAAAAAAAATAATTCAAATTTGGCCATTTTGAAATTTTGTAAATGCCATTCGATGGACCTAAGATAACTGTACAACATTAGTTCAAGCACTTTAACCTTTTTCCTACCGTTACGGAGCTATGGCGATTAAAAAAAACCTCCATACAAATTTCAATTGGCGTTCAAAGGCAGCCATTTTGAATTTTTAGAAATTTTCTTTTTGTATACTAATCTTGGGGCGGCTATCCACCCGTGTTGCGACGTACAGACTTGCAATTTTGAGTTTTAAGTATGTTATTATAGCTTACTAGACGACGAAAATTTCTGCGTTCCGGTCTTATCCAGAGGTTCTCAAATAGGGGCCTGAAAATGCGGCGAAATGGTTCCAGTAAAGGATGGTACGGCAGTGTTGGCTTCGTGCTCGACTTGGCGGGGGTACTGCCGTGCCCCCAGATTAAATTATAAGATAGTTAAGTTTAATGAAAAGGTTTATCTATTTGTATTCTTTTGCAGCAGCGTCTCAGCGAATCACAATGAGCTGTCTTGCCTTCGGCCGACCAATCGTATTAGTCTCTCGTATCTAAGTAATATTTAACGAGAGCTGTGATAGGCCTGTTTAAAATTATGGATATATATTAAAATCATAGTTCAAAACGATGGTTTTTGCCATACCTTTAACAGGCTTTAACACTGGCGTGTTTATTTTTGATAGGGGATGATTTTATTATTTCATAGTATAATTCCTCAATAAGGAAATGATGTATCTATTATTTTCGAGATACCTACAGTATTAACCATTTCAAAAGCTTTAACTGTTGTTTTGTGAAAACTTTTTATATAGTACTTTGGAGACTAGTTTCGAAGTCGTGACAGTTTTCAGACGTCCGTGACTGGCATCGCCTCGGCCATTTTGTACAACCGCGTTAAGAGCAAACGTCACCCAGCGTAAAAATCAACAAAACAAATCATGCAGTGATATCATAAAGAGATACCCAAAAACGCTGGCTACGCTAACAGGACTCAGGGTTCAGCATGAGCTAAAGCTTAGGTACTACTTTCCCAAGCGCTTATCATGATGAGTCGTACCAAAACAGCGTGTCTTTATATAATCTCTATATTGTACCAAACCTGAGTTCTACTAGGTACAGCCGAGCCAGTGTCAGCTCAGTGTCAGCTCTATCTTGGATACTGCTCACTCACGAACTCACCGTGACGATTTCTTTAATTACGATGATAATTTGTTTGTTATTTTTCGAAATACATTAACTTTAATGACAATTGGCGTTCATTAATTTTTAATGGTTAATGACAATTAACCTTTTGACTGTGTAATTTTTGTTAATTACCGTTCGGCCAATACTCCTAGGCATTTCTTGCAGCCAATCAATAAATAATATCCTAAAACATCTGGACGAATTTTATTATATCACGTCTTTAGAAAAAAAAAAACTTATAAATACAAGAACAAAAAAAAAAAACAAAACAAAAAATTAAAACTTCATTTCTGGCCGGGATTCGAAACCCTGACACCTGCAATCTGTCTGCGAACATTAGACCGACCTCGTACGACTGAGCTAAGCGCAGCCGATGTGCGCGGGGCGAAATTAACGACCATATTTAACGTTTACTAACGCGAAAGAAAAACTCATTAAAACTCCATAATTCGCCGTTTTCCGGGACCTAAGGCTACGCTAGATCGATTTTCCAACCCCGAGAACCCCTACATAACAAATTTCAGCGAAGCTAATCTTCGGGTGGCCGTCCACCCGTGTGACAAATCTCAGCGCGCTAGGACCATTTTGAAATTTAAAAAAAAAAAGTCAGCCATATTGATTTTTTTAATGAAACTTTTTTCTACTTAAAACCCTGTATGACATTTGGTCGAGCAGCCCCGGCTATCTCTTACCGTTTAAAAGTTGCCATACAAAACAAAAGTGGCCAGTTTTCTCACATTTGTAGTATTTTTCAATTTTTTTTATTTCATTCCAATCAAGGCCTCTTGGAGATTCTACAACAAAAATTTGAGCACTCTACGACAAACTTGAAAAATCTTCAAAAAAAAGTCGGCCATTTTGAAAAAAAAAAATGGCGGCGTCAAAAACTGCCCAGGATCCTCTATGACATTTTGGTCGAGCACCCCCCGGCTATCTCCTGCCGTTTGGCCAGACCGTTCAACATTTTTTTACCCGGAACCGGTAGACCGACGGTCGGATTTTTCCGGGGTCGCAAGATCAACCTCTATACTACCACAGCCACACCAAATACTGCCACCTGCAAAATCTCTTGGCTATTTTTGGAAAAATGTCAGTCGGGTTGCAGCTTTATATTATATAGAAAAATAGAATAGAATATAGAATTGATAAATAAATGAATATACAAGAATTGCTCATTTAAAAGTATATGATATTCTTAAAGAAAATATATAAGTTATATTTAACGAAATTAACATGCAAAGAATTAAGTTATTTTATTTCATCTTTGTTTAAACGACAGGTAGGATAGGATAAGATTGGCTTAATAGTAATTTGAGGAAAGATTTCGTTTAATTTTTATCTAAAAAACCGGCCAAGAGCGTGTCGGGCCACGCTCAGTGTAGGGTTCCGTAGTTTTTCGTATTTTTCTCAAAAACTACTGAACCTATCAAGTTCAAAACAATTTTCCTAGAAAGTCT
Organism: Leguminivora glycinivorella; assembly: GCF_023078275.1. Lineage (NCBI taxonomy): Eukaryota > Metazoa > Arthropoda > Insecta > Lepidoptera > Tortricidae > Leguminivora > Leguminivora glycinivorella. Next base: position 10,196,398 of record NC_062991.1, read on the forward strand.
TTATAAAAATTTTTTTTCATATTTTTTAAACATATGGTTAAAAAGTTAGAGGGGGGGGGATGCACTTTTTTTCCTTTAGGAGCGATTATTTCCGAAAATATTAATATTATCAAAAAACGATCTTAGTAAACCCTTATTCATTTTTAAATACCTATCCAACAATATATCACACGTTGGGGTTGGAATGAAAAAAAAAATATCAGCCCCCACTTTACATGTAGGGGGGGTACCCTAACAAAACATTTTTTTCCATTTTTTATTTTTGCACTTTGTTGGCGTGATTGATATACATATTAGTACCAAATTTCAGCTTTCTAGTGCTTACGGTTACTGAGATTATCCGCGGACGGACGGACGGACGGACGGACGGACGGACAGACAGACATGGCGAAACTATAAGGGTTCCTAGTTGACTACGGAACCCTAAAAACACTACGTGACGTCACGCGAGGCAAGTCCATTGGGCGTTTAGTGTTTTGTATTCGATATCAGTTATATGACTTCACCACGTTAAATATTGCCGGTTTTAAAAAGTACATCCTGTATTTTGCTTTATAATCCTGTATTTTCTACATATAAATTCCTCACCATTTTACGATATAATATGATCTCGTACCAACGTCGATCCCCACATGTACTTCAAAATAAAATATGAATAATCGGCGGCGCGTGTGTTAGCTCATTGAATTATATATATTTTATGTATGTGGATTCATATTGAAAGATAAGCGCTCAGCTACCTGCATAGTGAGTGACACGCTTAAATATAAGTCTAAAGTACTTAGATGATAAATCGCATTATTTTATTTGGCAGTAGTAGTAGTAGATTCCACGATGTATACTAAATTTATTATTTATAAATTAAATTATTTACTGACGCATGTGGAAAATAGGTATATTAAGTTAAAATTGTTACTCTAGTAGTCTTATCAAATACAACCCTTTCAGGCTTAGCATTAAATAGCGTGATGCGCACAGTTGAAATAAATTTTGGCGTTTTGTACACAACGTGCGGTTTGTCGAATGTCGAGAGAGGTCATTGCCCTTCCCCGCTGCCGCGCCACGGCCGCGCGGTCGGTATCATAATACCTACACTACCCGCGTCACTGCGCTCGCTTGACTTGATCGAACGCAAATATTAATACCGTATTATTTTTCGAAGCATTCTATTAAACTTACCCAAATTCACGTATCTTATTTATCTTGTCTTTTTAGTTAATAAGATAAGAACTCTAGTAACTTTAATATTTTTTTGGAATGGTAAAAACCTATTTTTGCTAAATTATCGCAAATTTTTTTTTTTTTTTTTTCATTTATTTAAGGTCGCTTTTTAACAACAAGGTCATTAGCGACCACAAGAGAATTACATTTTTTTATATACATCAATTAATTTTATAAATCTAAGTACATTCAGATTCTTATCATTCAAACAGTCCTTTAAGGTTGTAGGCAATTTACATTTTTCTCTTTCTTCCTTATATGCTAAACACTCGATTAAAATATGCTTAATAGTTAACTCCAAACCGCATTTATCACATTTACTCTTTTCATTCTTAGTAATAAGGTAGCAATGGGTTAAGTTTGTGTGTCCTATTCTTAGTCTAGTGATAGCTATCTGATCTCTTCTACACGTAAAGGGTATTGGTGGAGTTTCATAAATAGAATCTCTAATATTTGACAAATCATTGAAATTACCATTTTTCCAAGAATTATTCCAAAATATTTTGACAATTGATTTGATTTGTTTTTTAAATTCCGGGTAGCTGGATTTAATGGAGCAATCTATCTGAAGATTTTCAGTAGCTTTTTTAGCCTCTGTATCCGCTTTTTCGTTACCGATAATCCCTTGATGTCCTGGAATCCAGACTAATTCAAAATTAAAATGTTTTTCTAATAGATTAATAATTTTTTGTTTAATATGCATGACAAGCGGATGGGAGTTCTTGGGGTTCCGCAAGCCCATCAAGCATGATTTAGAATCAGTGTAAATCACATGTTTCTTTTCGTTAGAATCCCTTTCAATTAACTCTAATGCTTTAAAGATTGCTATAGCTTCACATGTAAAAACTGAGCTGGAATCATCAAGTCTATAATTGTAGTGTTTGTTACCAGATACAACTGCACATCCAGATTTGCCATTGCATACCGAGCTATCGCAAATTTTATCAAGCACTGGAGTAGGAAAACACAATTTCAGTTTATTGATATATTTAAAGGAGGCAATGCGACGTTTCTTATTTTTTTTAACATGAATATTTTTTTGTGTCTGTTTCGCTAGGTATGACAAATTGTCATATAGCACTCGAGTAAATTGACCCAAACTACGTATACACGCTAAAAATATCATTCTAAATGCAATACAGTTACATTTTTTCTCTCGAATATTTTTTTTACCACATTAGGTCAAATTAAAAATTATAACCCCAAATTACCAAATTACTAAAAAAGCACCTTAGGAATGTGACCCAAAACGAAATGTTAAATTTATATGTTATCAATGTATTTATAAACGAAAACAAAATCGACTTTAATATTTTTTTAACTTAGGGCCCAAAATATAGCCAGCGCCGCAGGACTATCGAGCAAAAGGGCAGGTTCCGCGGCCGAGACCGCTGCCAAATTAAAACATACCAAATATGCGAACCTGGGACCAGTTTACGACTTCGTGCCGGTTGCCGTCGAAACGGCTGGACCTTGGTGTGCCGAGGCCAAGAAGCTGGTTGCTGAGATTGGGCGCCGGTTGAGGGACAGAGGGGGTGACCCCCGGGCTGGATCTTATCTGGTCCAACAAATATCCCTTGCCATTCAGCGTGGCAACGCAGCGGGCATATTTGGGACATTTGGGCCAGGTAGGGAACAATTCGGGGGCAGTCGGTAGTCCTTGGCGGGATTATTTGTAATATTATTTTCTCAATATTTGTTATTATACTGTTTATTTAAGTTTAGATACATTTAGGTTTACTTATTTAGTTTAATTTGTTAGTTTATTTTAAGATACCTAATAGAAATTGTATTTTTTCCAGTTAATAAAGTATATATTACTAGGAACCCTTATAGTTTCGCCATGTCTGTCTGTCCGTCCGTCCGTCCGTCCGTCCTTCCGTCCGTCCGTCCGTCCGTCCGCGGATAATCTCAGTAACTGTAAGCACTAGAAAGCTGAAATTTGGTACCAATATGTATATCAATCACGCCAACAAAGTGCAAAAATAAAAAATGGAAAAAAATGTTTTATTAGGGTAGCCCCCCTACATGTAAAGTGGGGGCTGATTTTTTTTTTTCATTCCAACACTAACGTGTGATATATTGTTGAATAGGTATTTAAAAATGAATAAGGGTTTACTAAGATCGTTTTTTGATAATACTAATATTTTCGAAAATAATCGCTCCTAAAGAAAAAAAAAGTGCGTCCCCCCCCCTCTAACTTTTGAACCATATGTTTAAAAAATATGAAAAAAATCACAAAAGTAGAACTTTATAAAGACTTTCTAGGAAAATTGTTTTGAACTTGATAGGTTCAGTAGTTTTTGAGAAAAATACAGAAAACTACGGAACCCTACACTGAGCGTGGCCCGACACGCTCTTGGCCGGTTTTTCTTATTTGCCAATACTATTACAATACTAATACGTTACTACTACTACTACTACTAGTAATACTTGATTTTTTAAAGGGACGGAGTGACATAGGCTACTTTTTGTCTCTTTCTAACCCCCCACTTCCTCGAAATGGGGGGTGGCAGTTCGTATGAAGTATTCCGCAATTTTCGAATTTAACGCGAGCGACGCCGCAGGCATAAGCTAGTAAACTTTTTTTTTTTTTATACTACGTCGGTGGCAAACAAGGTCCGCCTGATGTAAAGCGGTCACCGTAACCTATGGACGCCTGCAACTCAAACAGTGTCACATGCGCGTTGCCACACCATTAGAAACTTGTACTCTCCCAAACTATATTATACTAGCTTTTGCCCGCGGCTTCGGTCGTTAGAAAGAGACAAAAAGTAGCCTAAGTCACTCTCCATCCCTTCAACTGGCTCCACTTAAAAAATCACGTCAATTCGTCGCTTCGTTTTGCCGTGAAAGACGGACAAACAAACAGACACACACGCTTTCCTATTTATAATAATAGTATGATTGCTACCTATTTGACTATGGCTTAATTCTAATTGATGATTATATACTAGTAGTATCAAAAGAAATGGTACTTTCATACATATATAACATACATATAATCACGCCTGTGTCCCATGAAGGGGTAGGCAGAGCACATGAAACAACTCGTTTCAGTGCCACTCTTGGCAAATAAGGGGTTGAAAGAAACCGAAAGTGTGACATTGCAGTGACAGGTTGCCAGCCTCTCGCCTACGCCACAATTTAACCCATATCCCACAGTCGCCTTCTACGACACCCACGGGAAGAAAAGGGGTAGTGAAATTCTTAACCCGTCACCACACAGGTGACTCTTCAAATCATAAAAAATTGCTCATCCGGATCCCAGAAATTCAGTTAGACCTTGAATTTCAAGTCCGTTGACTTCTCCAATCAGTACCCAAAATGCAAGTTAGGTGCATAAAACACCCATTCAGAAAAGCAGTAAGTACTTACAGTATTATATGAAGATATGTCCTTTTAAAAGGACGGTGGGCCTAAGCGATGCAGGTCACGTATAGTCTAGACGAACTAGCGTTGTATGCAAATAAACATTGTCATTCAAATTTTCGGTGATACTATCCGCTTGGTGTGATAAGAGCTTAAGGGGAAGTTACTATAAAAGGGCATATTTTTATTTTGTCGATTACTTACACTTTTTTTTATTTCTGGAAATTTTTGCACTTTTTCTACTCAGAAACATGAGCTCTTTTAATTCTACTAGGAGACAAGAAATGTCCCATTTCCAAACATTTTTTTGTCTTCCTCTTGAGTTACGATCAAACAAGTTGTATGAGAACACAGATGTCATATATACCATAGATCAAGCAAACGTATCTACTTAGCGTGTCAAATTCAATCAAAACATAAAAAATGCCTCGTTACGTGATATTCAATTGCAACAACACAAAAATTGTGAACAATCAAGAGCCTGAGACATATTTAAAATTACAGGCAAGAAACAACTTCAGTACAAAATTTGACACGCTCGGCCCCTATACAAATAGATGAACTTGTTTCTTCTATATAAATAAAGTTCTGTGTATGAGAAATTGTACTCAGTGGAAAAAAAATTGTGAGACATTTTCTTCTCCTGCGGAATCGAAAGAGCTCATGATTTTGAGTAGAAAAAGTACAAAAATTCCCACATTTGGAAGAAAAAGTAAAACAGACAAGAAAATAAAAAATATTCCTAAATAGGAATGAGCGTAAAAAAATTTGGCACTATTATTTTTAACCTCAGGTTAACAACGCTCAAACTTTTTATAAATGTTCTACGACTCCTTTTAATTTAAATATGTAGAACATGGTATAAAACTTCAACTTTTTTTTAAATATAGTAAGTACTTTCCAAATAATTCACCATTTTATTCGAGAAATTAACTGCTTCACATCTCTTTACATTTAAAATTAATAATTAATCACCAAGCTGAGCCCTAGTTTCAATTAGAAAATAGAGCACGAGACTCTTAATCTCAGGGTCATGGGTTCGGGTCCCACGTTGGGCGCCAATTTGTAGGGTAGGGTAGAAGACAAAACGCCAATGTCTGAGACAATTTGGACAAAAATATGATTTTAAAGTGAATGAAGCGAATGAAGAATGGCTGACGAAAGCAGAATCGGACCAATTTAGGAACGTGACGAGAAACGAACGTGCCGACCAAAGAGGATTAAGTATTATAGAGAGTTACTGTCAAAGTAAAATGTGTAATTACAGTGCATAGACTGCCATCTCTTGACACAGGCTTAAAACGTTTGAACCTCAGTTTTGACAATTTGGCCCATACTCTTAGCTTAGTATGTGTTAAAATGTCAAATATTAATATAAGCGCCATCTAGCTGAGCGTACCCCAAAGGTGTAACGCCATCTAGGCCACCGTACCTTTTTCTGTATGGTACTGAGGTACGTTTTTTTCTTAGACTTTATCTGTCTATACGGAGTTATACCGCGTGTGGATTCCATACGGGCGAATAATGTATCCAGTTATAGTATCTGATCAAACGAATCGTATAGGATAATTATTTTGTTAAAAAGTGTTATTAATTAAGAGTAGTTAATTTTTTTAATCTGACCAAGCGGCAATGTACGCCGTCAAACTTAATTTCACATGACATAAACGTCATTTCGTAATGACGATTAGGTAGGTACGCTAATTGATGTGGACGTAATACATTGCGTGCTGAATTATTGTATGAAAAAAAAAATCTCGTCTATTCAAAAAGAAAACATATAGTTAAACTCCTTGGGTCCAAAACTAATCGTTATTAAGATATTCGCCCGTATGGAATACACACGCTGTATATGTATTTGGTGCCGACCGAAGAGTATACCCAAAATATAGGTACCTACCTAAATGAAAACTGTGCCTTAACATGTAAGTCTAGACTAAGAATACAATTGCATACCGAATGCGCCTAGCCATTGTCTGGGCCTCCTATTTAGCAGGCCGCGCGTAACCGCCTAAATCGATTGCATAATCAGTACACTCAGACTCCAAAATATGTGTATGCATCAACTTATAAATATACATAAATTTATAAATTTGTACATATATAATTGCATGTAATGCATGAATAAGTTAGTTATAAGAACAATATTTGTACGCCCGTCGTGGCAAAACAAGGATCGTTCATGAAAAACCACTATTACTCGTATGTAAGACCTGTATATACGCTTGTTTGATACAAATAAATATTTCATTCATTCATTCATTCATACACTTTATATATGAGCGTTAAATATGCAGTCAGTATATCTTGAGGGGGTCAAAAGTGGCTCCAAATGGTTCGTGTAACATTGGACACACGCCAGTGCGCGTAGACGAATGCACAAACGCTCACGATAATATCTCCAAATGGTTCGCGACAGAGCCAGACTACCTTTCTGCAGCATTTCTATTTCGTTTCGCGTCACAGAAATGCCATTGCTGCATTTGTTACGGGGCCAGTTCTGTTACGTTCCATAAAATCTCGGCGTCGCCTGCTGTTATAAAATACAATGTTATAATAGTTATTTGTTATACAAGGGGGCAAAGTTGTATTTTAACGCCGAGTGTGGAATTGAAAAACGAGCAAGTGAAAGGATTCTATAGTTGAACCACGAGCGAAGGGAGTGGTTCGAGAATAGAATCCTGAACTTGCGAATTTTTTAACACACGAGAAGTAAAATACATTTTCCCCTCACTAGCTCGGAAACACGTGTTTTGTCCTTTAATAGCAGCGGGTAAAAACGCATTTTATCCACTAGTGGGTAAAGTGATTAGACCTTGAATAAAGTCAAATTAACTGCTTTAAAACTGATAAAAGTAGGTGAATCTAGTAATAAAGATGGAACGACTGGTTTCTCAAAACGACCAGAACCACATAAAGACTTGATCGCAAAACGACCACATCTGCAAAAAGCCTTTGTCTCGTAATGACTTTCTAGTAAAACGACCACAAAGCATAAAGTCTGAATATCAAAACGGCTTACTATCAAAATTACCTGTTCGCAAAAAGACCACCTCTTAGAAGGTATAGATCTTTTCCCCTCACTAGCTTGGAAACATGTGTTTTGTCCTTTAATACCAGCGGGTAAAAACGCATTTTATCCACTAGTGGGTAAAGTAATTTTACCTTGAATAAAGTCAAACTAACTGCTTTAAAATTGATAAAAGCAGGTGAATCTAGTAATAAAGATGTTTTACCACCTGTGGAACTACTGGGGCCCGTTTCTCGAAAGGTACAAGTCTTGTATTACAAGTGCGCGAACTGTCAAATCGTATGGGTTGTCATGGAAACACACTTGTAATACAAGGCTTGTACCTTTCGAGAAACGGGCCCCTGGAAGCACTGATAAACGCATTTTTTGAGTTGTAGTTTCCTCGCTATAGTGAGGGGAAAAGTTTTGTGTTACACTCGGGTGCAAATGTATTTTACTTCTCGTGTGTTAAAAAACTCGCAAGTTCAGGATTCTATTCTCGAACCACTCGCTTCACTCGTGGTTCAACTATAGAATCCTTTCACTTGCTCGTTTTTCAATTCCACACTCGGCGTTAAAATACAACTTTGCCCCCTTGTATAACAAATAACTATAAAATGCCTTAATAGCAAAATAACTAGATCTTAAAACAACTTCCTAGTGAAACGATTACAATTTATGGTATCAAAACGACTAGTTATCAGAATAGCAACAATATCCATCCATATGTACTATTAAATAAATACTTATCTTGCTTCGTGAGCAAGGTCACCACCTCTAGGTCTAGGCTGTGGGAACTAATATCAAAATATAACTTTGAATGAAAAAGGCGATCTAAACTATTTTTTTTTCTTTTAATTGCTGGTTTTTCTAAACTTGGACAATAAAACGCATATTTATTTCAGATAAAAAAAACTTTATTATAACTTAAATTGCATAATAACAGGAAAAAAATAAAATTGTAGTACTTCCTGAACGTAACTAGTACAGATATTTAAATTTAACTTGATCTGAAATGTTTTGGAGAATATGGAAACAAGTTATGTCTCCTGGATTAAGTGAGCGACTTGAGTTGATTAGAGTTGAGCTCATTTTTGAATTTTCGGTCAAAAATAATATCTTTCTTTGCGGTTTGTCGTATTTAAGTAGTATAGATTTCCGTCAACTGAGGGATTGGTACTCGACTTCCTTTTTTAGAGTCTCCGTGAACATGATTAGCGTGGGTTTCTGCTGGAACCTTGCAATGTCGTGTCTGTGCCATGATAGGTAGGTACTTGGATTATGTTTTAGGGATCTGCTAGGTAGAGTTTTTGCAGGAAGAGAAAAGAGAGAAGGGGACATTTTTTAAGTTTTATAAATGATGGTAAACAGCAGTCACTTTCATAGAACGTGTAGAAATAAAATCTTGGGATAAGGTGCCAAAGCGGATTCCAGGCACTTTTATAATGTTGAAACACGAGACGAGACGTACCTATTTATTACGATGGTATCATTTCATGCTATTTTACTAACAAGACTAATTGCTACCATGCCATTCTGAGATTAAGTTCATTTGCTATCTAGTTATTTTGCTATTAGGGCATTTTAAGATCTATACCTTCTACGAGGTGGTCTTTTTGCGAACAAGTAATTTTGATAGTAAGCCGTTCTGATATTCAGACTTTATGCTTTGTGGTCGTTTTACTAGAAAGTCATTACGAGATAAAGGCTTTTTGCAGATGTGGTCGTTTTCGGTCAAGTCTTTATGTGGTTCTGGTCGTTTTGAGAATCCAGTCGTTTTGATACCGACCCTGATTTACCACCTGTGGAACTACTGGAAGCAGTGATAAACGCATTTTTTGCGTTGTAGTTTCCTCGCTATAGTGAAGGGAAAAGTTTTGTGTTACACTCGGGTGCAAATGTATTTTACTTCTCGTGTGTTAAAATACAACTTTGCCCCCTTGTATAACAAATAACTATTGCACCCGAGTGTAACACAAAACTTTTCCTCTCACTATAGCGAGGAAACTACGACCTTTATAATATTCTAGTAAACACTTGATAAAAATAGCGGAACAATTGACTTTGATCCAATCCATACTTACATTATAAATGGGAAAGTGTGTGTCCGTTTGTTTGTCCGTCTTTCACGGCAAAACGGAAAATAATGGGCCAATCTGACTGTACCTAACCAACTGTCCTGGACGTCTGTTACCAAGCGACTCGATCAAGCGCTTATTTTGGGTACGCTTTATTGCATACCGTCACATATATTACTCGTACAGTCTGATGAACGGCAGACAGACCGACGGGACCAATGTTTGTATTTAAAACTACAGCTACCACCTACTACGGAGACCGATTACCATCAGCGGGCCATATGCTTGTTTGTAGCCACCGTAGTATACCTACAAGTAAAAATAAGTTTATGCAAAAATGTCTTTTTTGGCACAAGCTTTTATCGCCGACTGTACCTTTCTTTCAACAGTTATCTACTGCTCTCCGAGACGTTTCTAAAAACCCCTTACTCTATAGGAATACGACGTTCCATAACAGAGTTTCTAAGACCACCGTGATACCATAATATTGTATTGTCACGTGATTTACATATGTGTGCAAAATTTCAGCTCAATCGGAAACCGGGAAGTGGGTCAAACTTAGCTTCTACGTTTTGACCCAAACTAACATACCTACTAACAAGGCAAGTTAAATAATAGTATTTTATACAATCGTGATATAATACAAAGCTTTTCAGTCGAGTACCATGTTTAGGCCACGAAGCTTGCTGAGTGGCCTAATAGTACGGTACGAGAGTGAAAAGCTTAATTATATCACTATTGTATACAATACTTTTTCTATGAGTCATCATTTTCATCATCAATGGACGAAAAATATCATCATTCAAATTAAAATTAATGTTAATAGCGTCGTTCACCGTTGTATCAACATCGAATTACCTAATAGCAACCAATTGTTTATAATAACCGTCTCTGATTGGTCGATAACGCGATAGATTAAAAAAAATGTGTTTCAGATGCAGAAAAATTTACCAGCTATCGCAAATTAGTATAGAAATTGTATGAAGTTCTATTTTTGAAATTATTACACAACTAAAGGTAACTATAATGAGATATTATAGTTGAGTCGGAACTGCCATAGAGTATCAAACACTGAAAAGTTAGCACTTATAATTTAGTCTGTGGTGTCCTAATTGACAGATTGAAGTCGACGAGTAGAAAGCTTGTAAAAATAGCACTAAATTGAGTCGTACAAAGGCGAGTTTATCTCTAAGGACGGTCTTTTAACCTAAATTAAGGAGTTTAAGGATTATACTAATACAATTCAATTAGTTATTAGCATTTTATTAATCTATTTTGTACCTAAAAATACATTATTTAGTTTTATTTCAAGTTAACTTAAATCTAACAAAACATTCATAACACTATTTTAAGTCTCACCACACAATATCCTTTGCACACATTTTTACTAAGAATTTAATTTAAAACCAACATATGATAACAGACGCTTTTCACAAGGATTTCCGTACATTGACCCGCCTATTTCTATCTCTATTGCACTCGCATAATTATATTGGTGTCACACTCGCACAGCGAGATTCACATCCAGCATCATGAGAAAGACGGCATACTTATAGACGACGCTGAGAATAAATAAAGAGAAAGGGAAGAAGCGAGAGAAGCGATCAATGTATACAGCTGTCTCTCTCCCATCGCAGAAGATCTTGTATTACACGATAGAGATGGAGATACTGCATACATTTGTAGAAAACTTACAGGAAAGTAGACCAATGTTGAGTATAAAGAAGGAGAAGGAAAGAAGAATCGAGAGAAGCGATTGATGTATACAGCTGTCTCTCTCCCGTTGCAGAAGGTCTCGTATTAGACAATAGAGATGGAGATACTGCATTTGTACAAAACTTACAAGAAAGTAGACCAATAGACGACGTTGAGAATAAAGAAGGAGAAGGGAAAGAAGAAGCGAGAGAAGCGATCGATGTATACAGCTGTCTCTCTCCCGTTGCAGAAGGTCTCGTATTAGACAATAGAGATGGAGATACTGCATTTGTACAAAACTTACAAGAAAGTAGACCAATAGACGACGTTGAGAATAAAGAAGGAGAAGGGAAAGAAGAAGCGAGAGAAGCGATCGATGTATACAGCTGTCTCTCTCCCGTTGCAGAAGGTCTCGTATTGGGGGAGAGAGGCGGAGGTGCTAGCTCGAGGATCCACGGAGTTTGGGAATATGTGCTGGAAAAGAAAAAAATGGTTAAGTAGTTTCTTTAAAATAAATTCAAAGCACTTTCGAATTACAGCGAGTTGCAAAAGAACATACATAAAATCCGGTTTTAGATTAAGCTAAATCGGAAACAAATAATAAGTTTAAGTTTCGTGAGATTATCGAGACAGTGCAATAGTAATTAGTATAGACCTTTTGTTGATTTTATTTTTATTAGAAGTTCAACAGTGTACTAGCTTTGTTGTTTTTCACCCCCGACGCAGAAACGACGGGGGTGTGATAAGTTTGACGTGTCCCTCTGTCTGTTTGTCTGTCTGTCTGTCTGTGTGTGTCTGTCTGTGGCATCGTAGCTCCTGAGCGGATGAACCGATTTCGTTTTCTTTTTTTGTTTGAAAACTGAGTTAGTCGGGAGTGTTCTTAGCCATGTTAAAATCGTGGACCGATTTTCATGAAACATGGCTAAGAACACTCTCACTATGTCGGGTCGGGGTTTTTTTCAAAATATTAATTTTTTGGTTAAGTTATTAATATTTAATGACAGTTAATTAGATGATAGTAGACTGACCTTGAAAGCATCTAAATCCCTGGACAGATCTTCATCAGAGTACCCCTTCATGGCCTTCGTGGCCACTGGTCCCATGTAATTATTCACAACTGCAAACTCGAAGAGCGAGAGGAAAACAAAGACAGAGCAGGACGACATCCACACGTCGATAGCTTTCACGTAGGAGACTGGGGGTAGGCTTTGCTGCGATTGGGTGTTTTGCGTTGCTGGAAAAATGAAAATAAAAACAATGCATTAGCACAGTCTAATTTAGAACTCATCCGTCAGATTCCTCTTTCGTCAAATCTCTTATTTCTAACCGCGGCCCCAAATCTCAAGGAAGGAGGTACTCAATACGTCTATATTTTTATTTAATGTTCGTTATTCGATATCTTCCTCATTACTGGATCGCTTTTGAATTATTATTTTTTTTTGATTGAATATACACAGAGATTGTTCCCATTTTACCAGACTGGTAACTCCAAGCCTGACCCTGGCTGGAATAGCTGCAGACTTGATCCAGAAAGAGATCCAGGACATGACGACGATGATGGTTGAAGGTATGTACCTATGTTGTAGAGCAGATGGTAGCCGCTTTCAAAACTTACCCAAAGTAAGGAGACTAGTGACTCCAAGCGTGACCCTGGCTGGAATGGCTTCAGGCTTGATCCAGAAGGAGATCCAGGACATGACGACAATGAGGGCTGAAGGTATGTATGTGTAGAGCAGATGATATCCTATCTAGTAAGCGCATAAATCAAAACCTTTCAAAACTTACCCAAAGTAAGGAGACTAGTGACTCCAAGCGTGACCCTGGCTGGAATGGCTTCAGGCTTGATCCAGAAGGAGATCCAGGACATGACGACAATGAGGGCTGAAGGTATGTATGTGTAGAGCAGATGATAGCCTATCTAGTAAGCGCATAAACCAAAACCTTTCAAAACTTACCCAAAGTAAGGAGACTAGTGACTCCAAGCGTGACCCTGGCTGGAATGGCTTCAGGCTTGATCCAGAAGGAGATCCAGGACATGACGACAATGAGGGCTGAAGGTATGTATGTGTAGAGCAGATGGTAGCCTATCTAGTAAGCGCATAAACCAAAACCTTTCAAAACTTACCCAAAGTAAGGAGACTAGTGACTCCAAGCGTGACCCTGGCTGGAATGGCTTCAGGCTTGATCCAGAAAGAGATCCAGGACATGACGACAATGAGGGCTGAAGGTATGTATGTGTAGAGCAGATGATAGCCTATCTAGTAAGCGCATAAACCAAAACCTTTCAAAACTTACCCAAAGTAAGGAGACTAGTGACTCCAAGCGTGACCCTGGCTAGAATGGCTTCAGGCTTGATCCAGAAGGAGATCCAGGACATGACGACAATGAGGGCTGAAGGTATGTATGTGTAGAGCAGATGGTAGCCTATCTAGTAAGCGCATAAACCAAAACCTTTCAAAACTTACCCAAAGTAAGGAGACTAGTGACTCCAAGCGTGACCCTGGCTGGAATGGCTTCAGGCTTGATCCAGAAGGAGATCCAGGACATGACGACAATGAGGGCTGAAGGTATGTATGTGTGGAACAGGTGATAGCCCAGCCGCCTCCTGAGGTTAAACACCACGGCTAGACAAGTGAAGTTTCCTGAAATCACAGAAGATTAGGTAGTCCAAGGCCCCGTAGGCGAATCGCATTTCTGCAAAACGAAACGCCGCAGAAATGTAGCCCGGCTCTGTCGCGCCAATACGCAAGAGCGATAGAGATAGATAGCTACGAAAGAGATATTATCGTGAGCGTTTGTGCATTCGGCTACGCCACGCTACGCATACTGGTACGCGACTGTAAAAAAAATCTACTGAATCAATAGACTTTCGATTTTCTTTTACTGTCTCAATTGTCTGAAACATGTACGGAAAATACATTTGATGGGTCAAGAAATAAGACATACCCAAATTATATTTAATGTTATACTTATTTTAGAATTTTCGTAGTATACAATCATTAGTACTAGATGAACTAGATCTCAGGATGAGGGTGCCGGCTATCCTTTCATTAGCATCCGTAAAAAGCTCAAATTGAGGCATGAGCTAAAAAAAAGGAGTCATAATCATCCTCTTTGCGTTATGCCGCCATTTGCCAAGGCTCATGAGAGCCTGGGGTCCACTGTGACAAATAATCGCAAGATTTGAGAGAAAAAAAAAGATAAAGGATTATGAAAAGCTGAAAGGAAAGCATTTACACCCCGTATTTACCTGCAAACGCATCAAGGATATGAGCACGTTAAGAAATATCGCTGAAAAGTTAACGGGAGTACTCACCAGTAGAATACTCGATAGTGCAGTCACTAGTATAGTTGTTGGATATGTCGAGCTGCGGCAACTCAATGTCCGGGTTGACCACCACCAGAGGATCCGTCAGGTTCCAAATGAAGACCAGGTCGTGGACGGTGTGCGACACTGGAACACGGGAAATTGTAAACGACACCAAAACTGTATCGTTAAACATTAGGAACGAAAAAATGGCAATAGTTACTGGGGAAACTGTAACTGACGCCAAAAGTGTTTTAGTATAAATTTAAATAGATATCATACACGAAAGAAAAAACGACAAGGCCCACTGGTGGCCGAGCCGGGAATCGAACCCGGGTCTTCAGCTTACGCGGCTAACGTCTTCACCACTAGACCACCCGCCCGCCAAAAAAATATTCAATAAAATAATTTGATTTGTTCCCTAGTTGTGTTTTAGTATAGTTAATTATCAGGTAAACGTTGCTGTAGCTATTTATGACAACTTATCATCAGTACGTATACCTATACCTGCACCTAAAGGGAGGTCAGAAAACAGTGTTGTATTAGTATTGTAGTAGACTACATTCTAATCATTAAATCTCGCACAACAAACATGAAACTTGTATAGAAAAAGGTAATTAACGGAAAACTTACAGCTTTCAATCATCATGGAACAGATTTGCGTGTCGTGAGGGTAGGTCTCGAACTTCATCGCGCAGGATAACACCAGCGTCAATCTGAATGAAACAAAATCGTCAGATTACATCTTTGAAGTGTACCAATGAGTTTTTCGGAACTTATACGTGTGAGATATCATTTGATTTGAGGACACTGGACTAAGCCCAATAAGGCCCTTTTGTAAAACGAGTATCTACGCCTAAACTTGCGATTAGCTACGCAAGGCGGATAATATCTTAAAAGATTAGGTAGATGAAGAAAAAAATATAGTTCGTGGGGATAGTGTTTTTGGGTCCTTTAAACCTCAATCAATCATCTACATTAGCCCACTGCTGATCATAAGAGATTAGGTGTTTTCTAACATAAGTATCCTCTTTTGGATAAAGCTATTGTCTATAGTTGGATAAGCTAAGATTACGCTTGGCTCAATTTAGGATGCGAATTTAGGAAAGTGTAATCGCGTTTAGCAAGTTGCTTAATAATCTAGGCAAGCATGCAGAGGCTTGGGTCTGTTTGGTCCTAATTAAAGTTTTAAACGACCAATTTTGACCAAAAAATACTCACTTAGACATATAAAGCAGCGTCTTATCATGATACAGCCACAGATAATGGTTCGGTATGCTCATCTCATGAAACGTGACTTTCTTCGCATTCTTGAAGAAGCAGTCCGGCCTCCAGATCTTGTTTAGCCAGTCAACATCCAGGATCCGGTATTCTTCGTGCATGTTCTCTGGGAGACGGAGGCGAGGGTCTCGCCAGGATTGGGCTAGGAAGATGTCTGCTACGTACGTCTGAAATTGGGAAAGAGAATGTTAAATCATTTAACTTTCTAACACCCTAACACCGCCCTTCATCCATAAACTCCTTATCTTTAGCTTAAATGAACAGGCGTTCATGGGTAAAGGGTCCTATTATTAGGTTGCTGTTATAATATTAGGGTATTTGTAAAATTTTAAAGAGAGAATAGTATTAGAGAAATAATACCTTCTTTCTTAGTTTTTCATACAAACGTTGCACCCGCGAAAGCATAAGAAATTGCGAGAAGGAACTGCATTATTCTCAAAAAAAAAATTCTTCTTGGGAATTAGCACTTATTTTATTTGCAAGAGATTTAGATAAAGTAGGTATGGGATGGGACCGCGCCAGTTTTCATGACAATAGTATAAATCTGTGCAAACTTCTAAGTTTTTCACATGAAATAAGCCACTTACAATGCTCTCCTCGTTAATCGAATCCAAAGACAGTACAGTGACATGAAAGTAGACTATAGTAGGCTGCCCCAACAGCTTCGGGGCGCGATTCTTATCGTAATACTTGGCCTTGATTGGCAGAATATCGCGCAGAGACAGGCTGGATTCTAACTTCAGTTCTATCTCTTGGTACGAGGAGTTACTAAAGAATCGGACTGCGCCAGTTTTCATGCCAATCTTTTCAAAATTCTAAGATGTTCTTCATAAAATAAGTCACTTACCATGCTCTCCTCGTTAATAGAATCCAAGGACAGTACAGTGACATGGAAGTAGACTATAGTAGGCTGCCCCAGCAGTTTGGGGGCGCGATTCTTATCGTAATACTTCGCCTTGACTGGCAGGATGTCGCGCAGAGACAGGCTGGATTCTGACTTCAGTTCTATCTCTTGGTAAGAGGCGTTGGTTCTGGAAATGCAGTCAACCCTGGATGAGCGGGATTGGAGAGAATTAATCCTACCTGTTTATATTTTAATTATTTTCGGGGAAATAAAAGAGTTAACGCCGATCAAAGTTTCAGTTTGGCAATTTTCAGGTTTAAAAAACTGGTGAATCAAAAGGCCACTCCGAAACTTAATAATTAAAAGTTTGTTAACAGTAGGTAATTGTTTTCAACAATTTCATATAATTCGATTTCGTCAATAAATTAGATTTTGGTCGAATACTAACGAGAAAAAGTATGAATTCCTTTGTCCATAGTTCAGGATTCGAACCCGAAGCCTAAGTTTTTGGATCAAAGAGACAATCTAATTCGAATAACAACTTATTACCTATTAATAGGTTGCTAATAATAGGATTCTGCTAAATCTGTCCAGTCTATTTGAATTCGACCTGGATAACTGATATAGACAGGATATTTAGATATATAGCCTACTGAGGCTGATACATCCGGATATCGTCACTACTTTTAAAAAAACTTGTATCTTCGTCTGTCAATGAAAAGAAAATTGTAGTAAGTATGTATGGAATGCATATAGACTTACTGCGTTTTAACTTTGAGGAGCAGCGTGAGATACGAGATTTTTTCTAAGTAGTGAAGATATAAGAGGAAGAGGAATCAACCAAGTTATTGCTTGTGTTACTTGTAGGTTGTTTGATTCCTCTCATCTTCGCTCTGAAAAGGCAGCCTAACAAATGCATGGGAACTTGAAGTGTTCGAAAAGTACTTACAGGAAACTGACAGCAGCCTGCACTCTTCCCGCGTCCGCGTTTCCTTCTAGCGCGAAAGAGAAGAGAATACCACACCACGCCACTCTAAAGTTCATATTGAATACGTGTTCCATTCACTTTGTTCACTTTCGTCTGATTTCTAATGTTTTGTCACCTTTGTGAATACTTCATACTTGGAGAGTTTCCTAACTGAGAAAATATAGATTTCATTTTACACTTGTATTGCGAAGAAAATTATGAAATCGCCATCAGATACTTAGGTACCTATATCGAAATGGCCAAGGTGCTCAAATTCACCAGAACGCGCCTCTACGAGTATTAGCAAAGTTAGTGTGCGTGTTCAGATCATTTTGAAGATGGTATCCATTTCAATATATCTGATGCCTCTGATGGTGATTAAATTACCTGGGCCATTTTTTTCAAAGTTGTCCACCCCACTTTTTGGTAACATGGGTATTTTTTACGCGATTCATACTCAGAATCGAGAGCTCTTTCGATGCTGATAGGAGAAAAAAAATGTCTCAAGATTTCTATATATTTTTTTCGAACCTTCCATTTCGTTACCGCCATACAAAATGTATGAAAAAATGGTAACGGAATGGGAAAAAAACCTTGGGACACTTTTTTTCTCCTATTAGGATTGAAAGAGCTCGCGATTCTGAGTGGAAAACACATAAAAATTTCCAAATCCAAAAAAAAAGTGGGGTGGACAACTTTGAAAAAAATGGCCCACCTATATATAGATGACTGGCCTATTGATAAAATTATTGATAATAAACATACAGTACGTAGGACTGCCAGGGCTTTTTAAATTGTATACCATGACATGATCTTCTCTCATATTAATATGAAGACACTCAAATGTTTTGATTATAAACAGGCAATATTGCAAACAGATTCCTACATTATAGTTAAGGCATTTGAATACCTAGTTTTATCACAGAACACCAACACACACGCAAAATTAGTAAACATTATCTATCCCACATCAAGCCTAACCTAAAACGTCTGATTGTCTATAAAAGAAGTCTTACAAACACTGATTCAATTACATGTTTTAAATTGCCCAACGATAGACGAAGACGTTAAATCTAATATTTTACACTGCACTACCTTATGTCACGACTTACCCCTTCGTAGCTATAAGTAACAAAGTTGTATACTTGGATATCAATTGTGGGGCTTCATTGCTTAATAGGTACCTTTATATGGTGTGAATAGCCACGAGAAGTGGAGCAATCAATAAGGGAAATCTTGGTAGTTCTATACTTAAACTGTTTGAGATTTTATAGTATTTTTGGACTTCTAAAAAAATGGCTTTGCCAAAAAAAAAATCATGTACAAGATACCACATTGTCGCATAAACATAAAGTCGCTTTAAAAGATAATTAGTATAAAGATGTTACCAAAGTTCGTCCTTTGGTTAGCAATAAAGTACCTTTTACTTAAAGAAGTCGCGGGGGCAAAGTTTAGTTGTTGTTTAACCGCACATGCCAATATTGATACCCGAGTGGTTCAAAAAGTGGAATCTTGAGCCTTGCGAGGGTTTCAATGCACGGAGGTTAAACAAACTTTACGAACAAAATACTGACTATAAAATGTTTAGTTATAACCTAATAACCACAAAATTAAAATTTTGAAAAAGCCCCCGGCCGCGACATGTGGACCGATTTTCATGAAACATGGCTAAGAATATTCCCGACTAACTCAGCTTTCAAATAAAAAAAACTAAATCCAAATCGGTTCATCCGTTCGGGAGCTACGATGCCATAGACAGACACACACACACACAGACAGACAGACAGACAGACAGACGGACAGGCACGTCAAACTTATAACACCTCGTCGTTTTTACGTCGGGGGTTAAAAATGAAAATGAATGAAAATATGTAGAACTTAGATATTTCCAGAATTCTCTTTATATGCTCAGATTCTAAATAGTGTGCCTGATGATTGTAATGCCTGAAATAAATAAGTACACGGTCCTAATACCTTAAGTCACCTAGGTATCTTCTATCTTAGCAGTATTACCTGTACCTAAGTGATTTAGCACAAAACAGATGTCACTATTGTGTTCAACATTTTATAATCACATTAACGTCTTCCATATTACACACACGATCACTATTTTAGTCTGTATCTAATACAAAAGATATAACTATGTATAGTAAACATACAAACGCGATAATAAACAACATTTAAAAAGTTAAAATGAACACATATTGTTGATAATGGTAGCACAGCGAGGGTATAACATAATTTGATACTACGTATTGTACAGTGGGGTGGATAGGACCATGAAACTACTAAGTTTTTGATGTGCCTTTTTGACCGAACGATAACGCAGGAACACCTCGGACACTGGCGATCAAATATAAGAAAGAGGCGCGTTCCTAGCACACAGTCTAAGCTCGTGTAGGTGAACGCGTACTATGCTTGTATGAGTGAAATATGACAGGTCGACTGTTCGCGTTTTTGACAGGCGGTAACTGTGATGTAACCGAGAGGGGGCGGGCGGCGCTTTCAGCGGGGAGCGGGAGTGGCCATACTGTACGATAGTACTCTATCATACTGTGCCGAAGGTCTCTATTTCAGCTAGGGCAAAATTACTGTGACATGTCCCCTCGAAGAGTGTGGTAGCGGTAAACTAAACTAAATCCTCAACGGTAAGTAGTACGTAGTAGAATTTAAAGCGCGGAGAGGCACTCAAAGGCACAAGATATTGAAATGTACCTTTGTGGTATCTATGGAGGTACCCGTAATGGTATTCCCACACACTGGCTGTTATATAACGTTATACATTATAGATATAACGCGGTGTAACAGGGACAACAATCTAAGTGGTAACAACGATATAGCTCTTGGGCTGTACAGATGTAGTGCGAAAAGAGTTGCCTTCGTATTTAATTGTTACGGAAACGTACGAACGTGTCATGCTATTTCAGTCAGTCTCAGTACAAGATGTACTGACATTGACTGAACTAGCATGACAAATACGAACGTTTCCGAAGGAAACCCTGTTCGCGCTACATCTGTAGTACGTATTTTCCATATTTACTTTTTTGCCTTGCTTCGCTTCGCTTTTGTAATTTATCCACGCACTTCACACAATAAAATTGTCCTCCATATTTCGTGGCTCCACGTTCACTAACAGGATTAAGCCAGGGTGTCGTGCCAGACCTTGAGCCACTCACCTTCCTTGCGAAAATCGATCCTGATTCAAAGTTGTCATTCGAGTTACGATTCCTTTGCAGCCCATACTTAGCGTAGTCAGGCCTACGTCACTCGCTCGCGGTGTTCATTCGAGTGAACAAGTAGCCGAGGGGCGCCACTCGCCCGCCTGTGTAGTCGCGTGGCACATACCGATTCTATTCTTCTGAGTTTTAGGTCGTTGTCTCATTATCGATCGGATATCTGTTTGACATGATGCCAACAGCCACTTTTCATCATCGCACCGCACAACCTAAATGGTCGCGCACTGTGCGGTTTCAGAGGAATTTCCTCCCACGAACGCTCCGGCTGTGGAATGAGCCGCTCGAGGTATTCCCGATGAACTACAGTATGGGGTTCTTCAAAAAAGGAGTGTACAAAGTTTCTAATGGGTCGGCAACGCGCACGTGACACCCCTTGAGTTTTAGGCGTCCATAGGTTACGGTGACCGCTTTCCATCAGGCGGGCCGTATAGGTACATGTTTGCCACCGACGTGGTATAAAAAAAAATATATCGGATGTCGGAACGATTTGAATGGAAAAAATCCAAGATGGCGCCTGTAATGTATGGGATATCGGTCCGATATCCGATATCGGATCGGATAATGTGAAAACGCACTTACGTAGTAACTTATTAGTATTAGTTAAATAAAGCGTTAGGTAAATATTTGTCGTTTTGAGGGCAAATGAAGGATCTGTTACATTAGTAATTTATAAATAATCTGTGGCGTAGTGACTTTACAAGCCTCTACATTCTCTACAATGAATTTTTGACCTTTTACAGAGACTTAGACCAAAGAAAATATGGCGTGATAACCTCGATGCATTTTACAGAAACGGCCGGAGCAGGCCGCAAATCGTGATGGGTGGCAGAAGAAAGGGGACGCCGTTCCCAGTGGGAGACAAAAATAGGCTAGAATACAGAAAATTATCTTGTATAGACAAAGAGCAGCGCCCCCAAGCGCTTACTTAAGTACCTACTGGAACCAAAAATTACATAAATTTTCCGTGGCGATTACGCTATCGAATTAGTACATTACGATACAAGTGCGGAAAAGAGGAAGTTCGAAACGAGTGGCTTTTAAATCGACACGAATTACGGATTTTCTGCCTACTACATTGTCGTATGAAGATAGTCGTCGGTTACGTTTTTCAGTAGGTACATGACGGCCCTCTGCTGCCCGCACCAGCGCGCAAATTCATTTCTTGTCAGATACTCGTACAAACTTCTGAGAGCCATCTGTACTGAAAAACGTCGTACGATACACGTGGTAAATTGAAATTCGTTACTCGTGTCGATGTAATCGCGTAGCAGTGGGATCGTAAACTCTTTTCGCATATCCATATAACATCCAAACACAGATGGGCATTTCTCAGAATCTGCAGTTCAAACTTAAAACACGTGTTTTTACTTTAATACCAGCTGGGTAAAAACGCATGAAATTTATCCACTAGAAACAAAGAAAACTCATGCTATGCTTACGGAGTTCCGGTAATAATGCTGCCACCGAAATCAAAAAAGTTGAAACGCTCTGAGAAATGCCAGATGACTATAGCTCTTAAACACATAGTCCCACAGTCCCCGTCTAAGGCACTGGTCCCACCAAAAGGTCCAAAAGCGAGTAACTCGCCCCTATAAATAAAAGAGAGCTAACGATTCATCGCGTCTCTTTTATTTACATGGGAGCGACCATCTTTTATTCGTTTCCATCGCCTATAGCTCATATAATAGCTAACTGGCTTTTGGTGGGACCAGTACGTACAGTCAACAGCAAAAGAAACTGATGAAATAGGGTCCCGAAACAATTAAAATAATTTAAGGCAAATGTTACTGACTATTATAGTTTATTAGAAGTAAATGTATACATAAAGTGTCATAAGTAAGTGATCACAATTATTTTGATTCTAGAAAAATAAGTGACATGCCATTCAAACTGTTATAGTTATTTGTTATAACAAGGGGGCAAAGTTGTATTTTAACGCCGAGTGTGAAATTGAAAAACGAGCAAGTGAAAGGATTCTATAGTTGAACCACGAGCGAAGCGAGTGGTTCGAAATAGAATCCTGAACTTGCGAATTTTTTTAACACATGAGAAGTAAAATACATTTGCACCCGAGTGTAACACAAAACTTTTCCCCTCACTATAGCGAGGAAACTACAACGCGAAAAATGCGTTTATCACTGCTTCCAGTAGTTCCACAGGTGGTAAATCATCTTTATTACTAGATTCACCTACTTTTATCAATTTTAAAGCAGTTAGTTTGACTTTATTCAAGGTCAAATTACTTTACCCACTAGTGGATAAAATGCGTTTTTACCCGCTGGTATTAAAGGACAAAACACGTGTTTCCGAGCTAGTGAGGGGAAAAATATATTTATTACACTGAATACAATCAGGAAAATCGTATATCAAAATTGTAGATCGCACTTGCAACTAAAAGTTGCCAAACGTTGGTAGAAATGAAAATGTTTCATGGACCACAGACTAGATAGAAGTTATAACGAGTACAGAAAACGTTCCGTAGTATGCATACTTTCTACCTATTACAAGTTGAGCAAAATAAATGAAGTTTTAATTGATTTACGAGGAAAATAGCATTACGTTCCAAATTTGGAACCATATGCGGTAAAGGGTTAAAACATCATTTTATTTTAAACTGTCACGTTGGTATAACTTGTTACATCTGGCACGTCATACTAGAAGATGTTTTGAAACGTTGATTTTGGTCACTTACTTTTGACGTTGACTGTACCTAATTATGAGGCAAACTGCCGTTATACGTTACTAGATGGCGTCACAACTGACCGCAACATCACGTACATTTTCTGGACTTTTTCTGGTTGGCATCACATACAAGTATTTACCTACAACGCTTGCCAACACATACGTATTATACTTACCTACATACAACAGTTGAAGTAGCGACATCTACCCTCTAACCTTTCAGTGTCTCATCATAAGCTTGATTATAAGAACCCTGTAACAGGTTAGTAGTATAAAATTACGATCTAATTTCGTCTTTATGTTACGGGACAATGTGGTACCTCTTATTGAGAGCTTCACATATACTTTTTTGATGAATAATCAAACTTATTTTTTGATAATTACTGTACAGATGTTTTAGTAAAAAATAGGCCAACCTACCTCTATAAATATTAGATCACCTAGTGACGTATTAAATTTTTTACAAATAGTTTCTTATGCTCACTCAATCCACACACTTTTGAAAAGCCGAATTTTGATGAAAAACATAAGATTTAGACCGCTATTATATGTGTATAGTTTAGTAAAAGTGAAATGGGAATTTGTAAAATACAAAACGAACCACTAACGTGTCAGGTTTTTTTATAATAAATTTTTGTAAGTGCTCACTCAGTCCACACGTTTTGAGAAAGTTAAAAATGTAAATATCTTACGATTTGTAGCACCTAAGACACTCGAAAGTACTTCAACATTTAGTAAAAATTTTTACTAAATATCCACCATCTAATATTTTATATTCGTTGTCTGGTTTTAAAGATATTCAGACATAACTTTTCTCATACAAATGTATCAAGTAGGGTGATCACACTATGTCGGCTCCTGATTTTCCCCACCTTCCCATTGTCATATTGAGATTGGGGAGTTTCGTTCAATTTTGATAATAGTTCACCGGATTTGTAAGTGAGAGCGAGAAAAGAATAACTATTTCTCGCTCCCACTTACAAATCCGGTACGCTCATCTGTTAGCGCGATTAGATTACCAGGTTCTGGTTTCTTACTAGTGAAGTATTATATTCTTTGTTTCTTACCAATTATCATTCATGTCCTTTTTAATGCATGCATGTCGATATGGTTATTATCCTGACGTCGATAAAAATTACAAAATACACATCATCACTAGGCCAAGAACATAACCTAAAAACAGTTTGCAGATGGATAATTAATATGGTATTAGTTTAATATTATCAAAATTGAACGAACGAAACTCCCCAATCTCAATATGACAATGGGAAGGTGGGGAAAATCAGGAGCCGACATAGTGTAGTCACCCTACTTGATACATTTGTATGAGAAAAGTTATGTCTGAATATCTTTAAAACCAGACAACGAATATAAAATATTAGATGGTGGATATTTTATCTTTTGATTTATCTTTTTACAAATTCAGATTCGTTACGACATCTATGTATGACATGTTTTTTCTTCGTATTTTTATGGAATCGTACTAATGTGTGTCATGCTATGCCAGTCAGTCTAATATTTATACAAGAACGCGTCAGTCATACGATGGAAAGCTATTATGCACTACGTCTAAATGACTGTATTCTACTTTATATGTAATAAATAAAATATATGGTTTATATAGCTAGTTAAATTTATTTACTTCATGTATAACCTAAAACTGTATAATAACGTGTACTTATACAACATAAAATGGAAATTACTTTAAAATTAAAAGCCCATGATTCTATATTAATAGTCAGCATCTTAGCGTTACAAAAAACGCAAATAACCAAATCTCTTTCATCGATTTGATATGAACACTTCACTTACTCAGTTCTAGTGCAAAACGAACAAAGTCGCGCGAAGAAGCATGCTTTCTAACGTAGATTGACAAAACACGACTAAAGATCGCAAATCACGAAGAATAAAGGACATTGACCCTATCTTTGTCTCACACGTATTATATAGCTGTCCTCTTTGCACAGTATCATTAAAGACCAGACATATATGACTACGCGCCATGTTGTTTTTGGTAGCTCTAGTTACCAGCTGTCACCTTTATTTTACTTGACAATAGAGTCCATTGAAAATTTTAAAGCAATTGAGTGGTTAATTTCATTAAAGTATTTACTTCATATATTAGTAAACTGTCACTCCATACATCATAATAACAGCGCCCTCTTGACTGTAATCATATATTTATGGTCAGGCCTTAAACCCCCGCCCGTCCGGCCTCAACATAATGAGCGGGATAGTATAATATTTACACTCGTGCGATAGAGATAGGAATAGCCGGGTCAATGTACGAAATTCTTCGTTTTTAGCGTCCTTACTTTACCCGCAAGGTTCCTGACACTTTTCTTGACAAGTCAAGTATCAATGAACTAGACGTGTTGTGTCGTATCCAAAATCATCATACTCTCAGTATTCTTTTTCCCCGTCCCGTATATTTTCTGGCACAAATCATAGAACCTCCAGCTATTCAGTTCTTCGGGACTCTCTTTTATTAGAGTTTTATACTGTGTCCTGATTTGAGTCATCTTTTTAGAGCATACCAAAGCACTCTTTTTTAGTATATCCGCTGCCTCCATCCAAAGGTAACTACGAACGAATTTTGGGTTTTTGAATTTCTCCAAATTGGCCAAATACCAACTAAGTAGTTGCTCAGTTTCCGCATCAGTCCATGTTTCCTCGTTTATTTTAGTCTCTGTTTGGTCAGGCTTCGGCTCATTTTGAATGTTGCTTGTAAGAGTAAATTCTTTTGATACAATTTCCCTTAAAATGTCAATAAATGGCGTGTCTTCTCCTGCTACTTTTCCAGTCTGACTATCGAAATTCTGCTTCAAATAGTTGATTTTACTCAATATGTTGTTTAGAGGCTCTGAGATGTGATTGGCCAGTTCTGTCCATAGATATTTATTTTCAAATTTGGGACTTACAAATTCTTCCACATGCTCTAAATAGTAAATTAATGCTTGTTGAACTTTCTCATCAGGAATAGCAACATCTGTATAAACTTTTTGTTCTTTTAAACTCTTTTTTTGACCTGTTTTAGTGAATTTGGGCTTCATAGCTACTATTTTCTCAAGCAGCGTGTAATAGGGCGTCTTCTTTTTGTTGGGATCAACTTCATTGGCTAGTTGCAAGTGATTTTCTTTCAATTTGGCAAACATTTTTCTACAAGATAGTGGAGACATGTCCAATTTAGCTGATATTTCCTTCCACATATCACTTGCATTTATTTCTTTCCCTTTGTTCATCCTCAAATAGTTAATATAGTGTATCAGCAATGTTTTTTTCGTCTTTTTAGTCCATTTCTTGACTGTTTGTTGGTTTTCTGCTTGGACTTGTATGTACGACGGCATTTGGCCATTTTCTGGCATGATTATTTGGGCATTGCTCATGTCATTTATATCCTGACCTTCAGGTATCACAATTATACATTGGAAGTCGTCATCTGTAAAATTAAAAACATTATTAGAATCATATTTAGCACTTTTCACAAAATTAAATTAATTCTCTAATCTACTATAAATTATAATAATTAAAATGCTCATACAAGTACCTTCACCAATATTGTAAGGTTTAAAATTAAGTGAAAAAAGCTCTAATGAAACCAAATCTATATTATGATAGAATCAAAGAACAAATTAGGTATTTTTCTTAAATCTAGTCTTCAATCAACCTCTATTTCTATGTAATCTGAAAGACATAATGATTATGATAATGATGCAAAACAGCAAATTAAAAAATGATATTAACAGAAATATTTATCAAAAAATAAGATTAGAAATTACCTTGTGCTTCAATCTTAACGTCAGAAAGATTTAATTCTTCATATCCATCTCCATTTATTTCAATTTCCTGGACAACTTCACCCCCCTCCTCCCTCGCAGTATAAATTTCATCAAACATGCTGAAATACTTCCAACTAATCTTAACATCAGGATTCCTAGTTTTCATCGTCTTAAGTTTCCTGTAAGACTTTCTCAGTTCTAGCAACTTTTCGCTGCATGCATCTTCCAATTTACCGATTTCCGCTGCTAAAGCCGACCATTTGCTTTTATCCTCCAAATTCGAGTTGATGTCATCAAAATTCTGAGAGAAATAAACGATCAGCTGCTTTATTTCTTTAGCGGACCAGTCTTCTTCATCATCAGTGTCTTTCTTGCCATTTCGCAATTTGGATTTAATGGCTCTGTATCCGAAGACCTTTTTGCAATGCGCGTAATACGGCCACATGATAGGTTTGTCGGGCTTATTGATTTCTCTTTGGACATATTTCGTGTAGACCTGTTTTAGGTTTCTGAATCTGTGTGCACACTGGGTGGCTGAAATGCCTATTTCTTTTCCTAGGACTTCCCAAAGCCCTAGCTTCTTGCGGAAAGGAGAGTTGAACTTGTCCTTGTTTTTTTGGTAGTATTCGAGTATTTTGAACGACTTGGACTCGCCAGGGCGGCGTTTGGAGCGCTTCATGAAACCTCGCTCGTCGTAAGATTCTTCCTCTGATATTTCGTCGAATTCATTTTCGTCGTCCGATCTGATATCGACTTTCTTTACTGAAAACAAAGTAGTAGACTTAGAAAAGAACAGAAAATAGAATTACTACAGTTAGAAATTATAAATATAAAAGTTCGATAAACTTTTAAGAAGGCTCTAAGCTCAAACTGTCACTAAGGGTGCCTTTCCACCAGAGATGCGCTAGTGGATGACTGTGTTTTATACACACCACACCAATCAGCTAAGTTGAACCGCTTAGCTGATTGGTGGGAACGGGTTCGACTAATCTGATTGGTTGATAACAAACACATCTACGTAGCACATCTCTGGTGGAAAGTCACCCTAATTATAGTGTCATATTCTCTTTCAAAGTCTAGGTGACTTAATTTAACCTTCAACAAACATTGTTTTCTGAATATTACAGAATTAAAGTTGATAGGCCTGAATAACCAACATACCTCCGACTTTATCAGATTCCTCTTGAACCTGCAACTTCTCATATCCATCAAGAAGCTGCGTATCCATACCATAAACAAATATACAGTCAAACAACTCAATATATCGCCAGTCAATCTGCATATCCGGATTCTCCCTTTTATCATCCAGAATACTCTTGTACAGTCTGGCTAACTCTTTCCACTGCTTCCTACAAGCGGCTATAGTCCTCCGAAGCTTCTTAGAGATAGCCGCCCAACACACAAAGTAACAGACTGAATCTTTGAAAACTTCCACATTGTCATAGAAGAACTGCACCAATTCATCCAACTCCTCAGTTTTCCACATGTCATTTTCAGCAGCTCTAAGACTCTTTGTAGCTATTTCCAGCTGGACGTCTTTACAGATTATATTGTCGAATAAAATCGCAAGTGGCGTACGATTGCGGGTCTCATATCCCCCTTCAATATATTTCCCGAGATGCTCTGCCCTTAATTCCTCATATTTAGTTTTGCAAGACTCGGGACTTTTGTCTATCAGACGCCCAACCTCATTCCATAGGAAATTATTTGGTATGGTTTTATCTTGAAACTCTTGGTAGCAGTCAAAGTAGTATTTAACAAGAACAGTCAATTCTGTTTGGTTCCAGAGATGTTCAAGAGATTCTGCCGGAACCGTTTGATATTGTTCTATATTTACTGGAGGCTGATGTCTCTGCGGTCCATGTTTTTTCTGGAATTCTTCGTCTCCTTCATAAATCTGATCGAACAGTTTCATGTAAGGCCAGCTTATAGAATCTGGACCTTCCAAGTTTCTTTTCTCCAGTAACCTTATATAGTTACTCTTGAAATTCAGGAAGCGTTTATGCCAGTAATCACCGTCATCTGTGCCTATCTGTAAAGCTATGTTTTGCCACAAGTTTCTTTGTTTAACTTTATGGGTGCTAATCTTTTTGTGTTTCAAGTATAAATTTAACATTGCTTCAACATTACCGTCTCCAGCATGTTTCGAATTAACCTTTTTGACGACCACAATGCCAGCGTCATCATTAGATATGACCGGTACTACAGGTTTGGCCGCCATTTTGGCTCTTTCCTCCTCTAAAACAGCGTTAACAAATCTGTCATCGTGAAAAGCTTGGTGGCTCAGTTGGAAATACGGCCATATGACATCGAATCCCTTCTCTTGTTCGATCCGTAACTGAGTATACTTTCTTTTTAGATTTCGCAGCTTCATTTCACATGCTGCATGATTTTTATTTGAGAGCATAGTTTTACAGGCTACTGTCCATAGATGTTTCTTTGTTGTTGCTCCTCCTATGAAAGAGGTTTTGTTGTCAACATAGAATACTAGAAGTCGTTTGGTTTCATCGTCCGACCATTTTTCCTTGGACCATACGTGGTCCTCTTCAGTTGGGTTCTCTTCCATTGGCTCTTCATAGGGAATGTTGGTTTGCTCAACCAGATGATAGGTGTTGTCTTCTTGAAGCTGAGCTACTTGTTGTTGCTCGATGTTTTCAATAGTTGTCACCACTCCATGTTCGGTTGTGCCGTCTTCTTCTATAAACAGAAAAAAATAACTGGTTTACATACATGTCAAACTGACAATAAACAAAATAACCACATACTTTAAATTAAAAAAAAAAACCTCCAACTTAGTGGACCGATTTCCACCAAACATGGCTAACGGTGCTTTTATACGGGCAACACAATTGCCAGCAATTCACATAAGTACCATTGCCGCGTTTGTTCAATACGCACCAACTAACTATGGAGCAAACGCGGCAATGGAATGTGAATTTCTGGCAATTGTGTTGCCCGTGTAACAGCACCTTAAGAACACTCTCGGCTAATTCAGCTTTCAAAAAAAACTAAACCTAAATCGGTTCATCCATTTTATTGGGAGCTAGGATTCTACAGACAGACACACACAGACAAACAAACAGCCACGTCAAACTTATAACACCCCGTCGTTTTTGCGTGGGGGGTTAAAAATTAAAAAACATTCACTTCTTAGAAAAATATAGTCAGATAGACAGGCTTTCATTTTCACACTTAATGGCCCCTGTACACATATGGCCAACGGTTTCACCAACCCCCTTGGCCAAGCGTGTAGAGGGCTACTTGGCCGTAAGTTGGCAGTTGGCGCTTGCGCTTGCCGGCCAACCGATTGGTGTCGGTTTTTTGTCCACACATCAAAGGATCTTGGCGCCAATGGCCAACTGCGTTTACACGTTGGCGCTTCATTCAGTTGGTCGTCAGCCGTCAGAGAGGACAGTAGTGAAATATTTACGAAAATAATAAGTTTATCTATGCCAATAATAGTGTAGATTTTAGGAAATAAAATAACCTTGCAAATGTTTAATGTAT
The DNA here is from genome assembly GCF_023078275.1 of Leguminivora glycinivorella. NCBI lineage: Eukaryota > Metazoa > Arthropoda > Insecta > Lepidoptera > Tortricidae > Leguminivora > Leguminivora glycinivorella. Next base: position 10,227,377 of record NC_062991.1, read on the forward strand.
TTCCCTCATCAGAATATTCAAAAAATTGTTAATATTTCAAATAATTTAATTTTACTACGGGGTTATTATTTTTTAATCAAATTTTTCTGACAACGTCTATGACCTAAATTTTCTAGACTTTTCCATTCCACGTCCATCTTTCATGAAGAGCCAATGCCATGATTGGTTCAATGTGTAAACAGCGCTCTTATCTTGGCCAAGGGGTTTCACAAAGGGCTGGTGGAACCGTTGGCCATATGTGTACAGCGGCCATAAGACTAAAATCCTTGATGTGTGACATGCCAGCTAAACTAGCTAGTGGTCTAGCCAACATGACAAAATCTTCTAGCAAGAAGTGATATTAGTATAAAGCTAGACTAATTATTGTTTAAAAAATTGTAACATAAGGTACAAAATACAAGCAAGTAATTGAAAGATGTTGGCTTTATCAGTTACTACAACTGCCTGCCTGCTTTACAAATAATAATAATATTGTCCTTTGGTGCACTGCCATAGTGCATACCGGGATAATCGTTGGTTGGTGTCACATGGCCTTTAGAGTAAATTGTCTACTTACAAGGGGCCTCTACGTGTTGGCTTCGGCCCCACGCACGCCTTCTAAATGCCCGGGACCCCATGGTCCCGAGAATTTGTAACAGACATACAAATTATAATATGGTTATATTCAATACTACTGTCCATGTTTATCTTATATTTATCTGATGCTTTATTTCGTGCATGGTATAAAATATTTTATTTTAACTACAGTCAAGTTCCCTATTTCCTATTACTACTATTTCATGATTTTTTTGTCCTATTATTTAAGTCATATGTTGTTGACCAACCTTGATAAATAAATAATAAATAAATGTTTATAGCTTACCGTCTACATAGAACAGCAGTATTTCTTCATTGGGCTGCATTTCCGTTTTCACAACAATTTGTTGCTCCATTTTGGCTTGTCTGTGAATATTACATTTAGCTCTTAAAACGCTTTTTTTATTTTGTTTTTATTTAACAAATGCTTAAGTACATTATATTATTCACACTTATGTTTCTCGCCAAACTGTCTTGCAGTTTGTTGGCTATAAGTAAATAAAACAATGTTATGGAATTTATGTCAGTACTTGATGACTGGTCTGGCATAGCGAGTAGTAATCCTGCCTGCTACCGCAGGGTCCTGTGTATGAATCCCGCTACGGGCATTCATGATGAGCACAGGTATTTTTGTTCCTGTGTATTTAAGTATTTATATATTATACAAATTATTGTATAAATTATATTGTTGTCTGAGTACCCACAACACAAGCCTTCTTAAGCTATGGGACAGTCAATGTTTGTAAGAATGTTGTGTCCTATAATATTTATTTATTTAATTTTATAGTTTATGACAATGCTTGAATAATCCTTCAGTTCAAATCTTAGCATTTCTTTGAGTGATGGTGATACCCATCACAGAAAATGGTGTTCCGGACCTTTGGCTTGTGTGCGACGAGCCAAAGTCAACATGTAATGTAGATGCCATTCTGACTCTTTAATGAAACGTAATGGTGAACCCACACTGGCTGTTATAAATGTTTCACAAACTGAGTTAATGAGTTTTATAAGGAATATTTTATTACCTTAAAAATACTGACGGTCCCATCTTTGCACATCCTTCTGCTCCTTTCAGACTTGGTCAAAAATCTCAATGACTACAAGACTCCCGAGGAGAGGGAGATACGCCTAAGCACAAGAAAGAAATACCTACCCTGTAGATTGCAGCCTAAGCTTAAAATAGTCACCCACTGTGCCTAATATCAGAGTGAGCAGCTCTAGAAGCTTCCCAGTGAGTGGAGAACTATCACTAGCCTTAGCAACTTCAAAAATAAATTAAAAACACTGCTGTTAAATGAGTGCTTCTATTCTATAACGGAGTTTACAACCCACTGTAGTAATTTGCCAACGTAAAGCCTTTAGGAAATACGTCTGCTATTGTTTGCACGTTAGTTTAAGTTTTAGATTTAAGGATTAGATTTAGTAACATTCAAATACAATTGTAACATTGTTTATAAATAGATAATAATAATAAGTAAACAGGGACAGTGCACCATCGCGCCATCGCCCAGTGGGGGAGCACCATGAGATACTCTTTTATTTGCATACATTATTACTAGTATTAATCTTATATAGTTGATATAAATGCCTTGGTTCCAACAGGTTAAATAGATAATGAAAGCAGACAGTTGCTTAGGAGGACATCTACTGAGCACTATTCGTCTGTAAAATGAATCGAATCTATCTTTTTAGACCAGGATTGGGTCTACAAAATGATTTAGAAGCGTTTAGGGCATCTAATCATCATAAACCGATACTGTTTTAAGTTATCTGACCAAAATATTTTGCTTACTACTTATACAGCCAGATGCTTACTCGGTCAACGAAAAATGTTTGGGTGTTCCTTACCAAATCCATAAAATGTTATTACTTGTGTTCCAAGTCACTGTTCATTAAGATTCCACCAACCTTTTGTAATGCAATCCTCGAGCGTCAAAAATGGTCAGCCTAGCAGCGGTACTAGCATTATTACAACTTTACTCTTTCGTGGTAGCATCAAACTATACCGTATTAAAGCCAGCACTTAGATTATATTCGTATTTGCATCTTAGATAACTTACCAAAATAAGGTTTTAAATTTTGACAGTGGCGGCGACTTCACCGGTTTCGATCTGAATTTTTGTTCACAAGAAGCGCAGCAATGCGGTGCAAATATAGCGTTTTTGTTCTATATCGGCCATTTTGGAACAGAGAGTTGAGCGTTCCAACTAGCGCACGCAACAAATAAGTTTTAGTAGACACCCAGTTATTTCATAAGGCATTTCAAGATAACACGATTTGAAGTTAGTTTACTTTAATGTTCAATAAATGTTTAAAAAACTTTAAATGTCTTATTATAATTAATTAAACATTTATTTAGAATGATTATAAAAAAAGTGATGTTGAAGTCTACTTGAACGCAATCTACATATGTCAGTACACTTGGGTGCAAAAGTGAAAAGTGACTAAAACTAGGAACATATTACGTGGACGCGGATCTAGACAATGAATATATACCGAACTGTGCAAACTACCGGACGTAGGTCGTGGACGTGGCCTTGAGCGGACGGACAGTTGTCGTCATCTGGCACGCTGGATGTTTTAAGACTGTGCGTGTGCACAACTGCACACTTATCGATCGCGGACGCGGACGCGCGACCGCGGACGTCCGCATAATTATGCTCCTAGCTTAAAGCGAATTCCAGACTTTCCAGAATTTCTAAGTTAAGCAGACGAGTTTCTAATACTATAATTATACCTACTCGTTGGCAGCGAGACGTATGACTCAAGAACCGCACAAATTAACGGCCACGGTGGTGGGAAAATATAGACAGTCAACCATATCTTGGCACAATGCGGCAAATTCGAAAAATGTAGGACTCACCATCAGCCAATTGTTTCCTAAACATTGACGTTGGCGAAATCATCGACGAGTCATAACACTCAAAATATAGGGGCAAAGGTTTAATAAGTTTAATTCCTTAAAAATAAGTTAATTTCACGCCATTTTTTAGAACTACGATTTGGTGGACCGTCTATGTACTCTATATCAGCTGATCGAGTTTAACTGGCAATTATCTATACCATCATACTGAATTTAAGTGTGTCCGTTTGTTTCAAATGAAACCACGTTATATACTTACTGTAATCACACTATAGGTGATTAATATTTTCATGCCTTTGCAATAATCTCTGAAAAGTGTAACTTATTAACTTTTGACATATTAATAAATACATACAATAAGGGTAATTCAATAATGGCCCATGATGGCATCATCGCCATCAAAATATCATTTTGAACTAAGTAATATTAAGGAATTGTTTTTTTTAAGTGGTATTAACTGTGAAACTAGGGCGTAAGGGGCTGTTCAAGTATAGCGTAAGCAACTTTATTACAATTATTTACCCTTGCCCCATATCCCCCTACCCCTAGTCAGCAAAAGCAAGCAAAGTATTTACCACAACACTTACTTTTGCTGACTAGTCTACCCTACCGCAAAACGCAAAAACCGAAATTCACAAAATTAAAGGTTCCAGCTCCAGCAGTGCATACTATTGGTGATTTGTAAAAAAAAATATTTAAAAAAAAAAGTTTTGCTATTCAAATTACGGGATATAATTTTTAAATGAAACAAAGATTTGTAAATACGAATTTATGTTTACGATTGTCATTAAATCAGAAAACAATAAAAATCAAAAATAAATGAAAACGAATCTCAGCAATTTTATATTTGTATATTTTAGTAAATTATTGTTTTACAAAGTCAGTTTAGCCACTTCCGTCACTAGAAAAAAACACACAAAGTTTTTTTTTTTTTTACTTTGTCGGTTCAATTTCTAAAGGTGGTAATGTTTATGTACCCAAAATTCACTTTTGCTTCTTTTTCTAGTGACGAGAGTGTTTGACCTGCTGTAATTACAATAATATAAAAATGTCATATTAAAATACGAAGAATACAAGAGCATTGCCTGTTTTCTAAGCATTCCAGAAATGTTTAGACCTTGCATTCAATTAAACCCAATGGATTGTTGAAGAAATATAATTTGAACGATCTCTCCATCAAATTGTAAATCCATTAAGCTCAGACTATAATTTTCGTTTAATTTACCTATATGCAGTAACCCCAATAGGCGTTTCACTATTTGCCATGAGCAATTACATTTTTTGGCAACCGATTAATACTGTCGAAACTGTCGTAAATATTATATTGTGTTATTTTAAGTAAATAAATATTCCTTTGTCTATTTACATTTGTTATGCATGATATGGAAATGTTAACGCTGATATTTATTATGTTATGATAATCCAGGCTGAATAACTACGAGTAATTATAAAGAAATAGACACCAAATGCACTTTGACGTTCAGAATTGTTCATAACTAGAATGATTAAAAATACCCATTTTGAGATAGACATAAAGAAACCCCCAAAATTATTCTAGGTTTATTACTTGCGCTTGTATACTGCACAGAAAACAAAGATATTGGCTGATCGGATAATTTAACAGATGGCGCCAGTACAGTTTTATTCCTAAATTTGTCTCAGATTGCTGTTTTTCTTTAATTATTTGTCATGTATGCCAATCGTTTAAACCAATTTTCTTAAGACAAAATTTGAGACAGAAACAATTTATAAATATAGCGCCATCTATGCAAACATTTGACCGTTTCTTACCTCATTATTCATTAATGATTATCAATTATGGTTTACATTTGAGTTGCCTAGTTTACAAGTAAAAATATTACATTTTATGGCATATAGACATGGATACGACTTTTACACAAAGGACGGGGAACATCGAGAGACAAAATGTTTATTGTCACCATTATATATGTTCCCTACAAATGTACTTATTTACTACTGGAACTATTTTATACATATTGTTAATGAACTCTTGTCAATTGTTCTTTAATGGCTGCCTAAAAATAATTTATATCTCGCCGTACAAGAAATATCTTAATAACAAAATGTGGAAAATGTGACGAAAACCAAAGTCAGTCAGGTACTTAATTAATTACATAATAATGTAGGTTACAAACAGATAGGTAATATCTAAAATAGATAACGAACGTTTCAAGTTTGCAGATATTTTTCCTTAAAAATATTAACAACATAGATGTAAAATTAACTCACAATTACTATCAATTATGTTTATTTTTAACAGTGCAGCCTATCAGCCATCGGAAGGGTTAACTAAACCTTTATAATTTTAGTTCAAATTTCGACACGAAGTACATCACCTAAATATGCTACAAATAGCTTGGTCAATGAACGATTCTAGATGGAATGGTCGAAAACAGAAAGTTTCACTACGGGATGTTGTTAGGGGTAGTCAAACATGAGCTCAAGAGGGGGGGGGGTGAAAAAGGTCCCATTTTTTGGTTTTTTGCTCAAATTTCAAAAACTATGCGTCCTACGAAATTTTGGTTAACAATTAAAAATTCAAACTTTGATCTATTTTTTCCTATTCTTAACTCCCATAATATATGAACTTTTAAAAAATCAATTTCAGCAATTTTTCATTAGATTTAGTTAAATGCATTTACACAACAGATACTAAATGATGTAAAATTATAGATTTTGGGTATTAAAGGTGTATCACGATTAACGGTGCGTATCAGCCAGAAGACAGCTTTGCTAACATTCATTTGGAAGACATCTACCACTACTGCAAACCGACAAAATATCAACTTCAGAACAAAATTAAACAAGTTATAACAGATTGGAAAACTCATTAAGGAGGTCTCGTGCTATGCTCCATACCATAAATTCTATCAATGACAATAGTTACAAACAGATAATATCTAAAATAGATAACGAACGTTTCAAGTTTGCAGATATTTTGCCTTAAAAATATTAACAACATAGATGTAAAATTAACTCACAATTACTATCAATTATGTTTATTTTTAACAGTGCAGCCTATCAGCCATCGGAAGGGTTAACTAAACCTTTATAATTTTAGTTCAAATTTCGACACGAAGTACATCACCTAAATATGCTACAAAATATAAAATCTAATAAAGCAAGTAGCTCTTATGATTCCGTACTATAAGTCAGCACTGTTAAAAACAGTAAAAATGTCCAGCATTTTTAAATTAACACTTAAGATTCATATCATGTAAAACCTCGATAAACGGTTTGTCAGAGAAGTCCAATCCACGTTTATGTTATTTATGTTATATATGTAACTCATTCGCCCAGAGATTAACCTAAGGTTAATTTAATTAAAATAACCTTCAGCAAACAAAAACTTTTTTTTAAAGGTACATCCCACCCCACTTATCAAGGTTTGACTGAAAATGACCTACATATTGTTAGTTATAAAACTATCCTGGGTACTACGTACCATACGATTACATATTTGCTTAAAATTAAGTACATCAAAACATCACACATACACCTAAATATACAAATACACATAATAAAAAGAAATACCTACTCAAAAATAAAACGTTGTATTAATGTAAGCAATTGTGAGGTTTATTGTGTTATTTTTTATTTGTTTATACAATTGTATCTAATAAAATATTGGCATATACATTGCGGACATCTCACATTAACATGTGTCTCTATTGGCCGATATAATAGAGTACTACGTATTTTCATCCCATCCCAAACGAAGTAAAAATCGGATAATTTCATAAGTAAAGTAAAACAATAAAAATCTATAGTGGGAATTTAGCAAAAGACCTCTCACCGCAACATCAATTAGGCCCGCAACAGACATTCTTAAATTTCATCATCTTAAAAAATCATAATCTTATAAAACAAGATCGACTGCCTTGCCACACACATTCTTAAAATTCAGATTATTCGCAATCTGTCAGATCAATCTGAAAAAATTATAATCTTAAAAAATAAGACTGTGTGTGGACAGTTGCGAAACTGTATGGGTATCCGTGCACTCGATCTAATTTCATAAGATTATGATTTCTTAATATTATGAAATTTAAGACTGTCTGTTGCCGGCCTGTAAGGCATTTTGATAATTGATATCTTATAACAAAAAATTAAGTCAAGTTGGGGTGACAAGTCTTTTGTTAAGGTACCTAAGCAATTATGTGATGACCGTGCGATAAAACCAATACAGGAAAAGTTACAATAATAAAGTCAAGTAAGATCCCATAGTTAAAATAATAACATAAATCCCCACTACGCCCATTCGTAGGTATATCCTAAATGTACATTCATATAGGATGGCACACATAAGTTTCGTATAGTGTTTTCCATTAACCATTAACTTATACAGTTTTTCTATTTGATCAGTAACCCGTTAATCCGTTCTCATCACGACTACTCTAAGCTCATAATTATACTACGATATACAAAAATGCCCAAACATTCTATATCCTTTCATAAAAAAATCTTTCATTCTCACAAGCATTTGAGGCATTTTACTTTAAATAGATTTAGCATATGACAATTTGGTACTTTTTTATTTTACAAAATCTTTTTTTCAACACCCTTATACTTAGAGTATATGAGTGTATTGAGCTTAAGCATGTAATTCTTAAAACCTAGCATGTACTCATACTGTCCTGACTCCAATCTTCCAAGAGCATAAGACATTCTCTTTGAATATTTTTTTTTACAGATAAGGCGATTTTTGGTCTTGGAGGACTGTGAGCTGAACATGAGTAGGTACATAGAGCACTAGGTTTAAGTGCCGTGCTGTAGTGCGATATAAAATAGTAGAAATTATATTAAATGGAACCACAAAAAAATCATAAATAACTGTTGTGTAAAACGAGACATTTACAAAGATTTATTTTCTACTACTTTATATCAAAACACTGTTAATTAATCTTCCTTTTTATATCATCCTAAATGATCTAGACAAGAGACAGGAAAACTGAAATTAATCTTTACTAGGCTACTCCTGTGACTATACTTTTCTAAATTAATGATTTTATATACTTATTCAGAATGTTATAATTTTAAGGAAGGTGTAGCACAGGCTTAAAGCACTTTTGTTCTGAATTGTACTACTTGTCAACTGTCAGTGTCAAATTCACATCACGTCATTGTGAGTTACTCAGTTCTTGAAAATAGTTGAAGAGCTAGAAATGTTTAACACTGTATTAGCCTTTGAATTTTTTGTTTAGCGTTACTTTAATGTTACTCGCATAAACAACACACTTCAGGCGTAATAAATATAGGAACGCAGCAGCACTGAAGCTCTCAACACGCCAAACCAGCAAAATATTCAATTCAACTTTACCATACTTCACATTTATGTTTTGGATTCATTTTAGAGCCTATGGGACAGTCGAACTCCTTGGAAAATTCCTTCAGGTTAGATATTGGGCCTATCACTCTGTATTTTGCGACAGTATGGTCATCTTTTTCTATTTGCATTTTAGTAGATTCTTTGGTCATTGAGGAACACCATACCTAAAAAAAAAATATTTTTAACGAAAGTGATGTGTAGTTCACTTGCATAGAATGTAAATGTATGAAGTTTTTAATAAAGTGTTTTTGGTCTCAAGCTGTACACATAATAATGTAGCAATTCAGTAGTATTGCAGTTACATTGCAAGTAATACTTTAAAAAACGAACATAATTGTAATTTGCTAATTCCATATATGTATGTATTAAAAATATATGTAGGTGGAAACTAGCAAAATGACTTATGTGGCCTATCAAGGGTTGAATGTTGGTACTGTTGATCAATTTAAGAAAGATTAGTCAAATAACAGTTATAAAACTGCCTGACTACTAAATAAATAATAAACAAAATACTAACCTGTGCAAAAGAGATGAAGAACAACTGTCTATGGTTATACTTCAAGCCGGGTAGAGTCAAGTTCACTTTGGCCTCTGTCCTACTGTAGTCCAGGTATGCATGGAATGAGGCCTTCAGACCTCCATTATCCGCTATGTTCTCACCTATAATTAAAATGCGATTCAGTTATTTTGGTCTTTAAGACTGAGGTAGATGGCAGTTACTTTTGCATATTCATAAAGATGCTGGCATTCTCCTGGCACTCCTGGCAGACATGTGGTCATGGCTGCCGCTCTTGCAATGGGCTTACTAGACATTTACGATAGGGACACACTTTTATAAATGCTGCTTAAATAAAATAAAATAAAAATAGCCTTTATTATCGAAGTCAAAGGACGAGTTGGAGTTGCCGATGTAAATGAGTAAAAAAAATGTAGTTAAATGAAACTTCAATAATAAAGGCTATTTTTATTTTATTTTTTTTATTATTATCGAAGTTTGATTTTAAGTACATAATTTGTTATTTACATCGGCAACACCAACTCTTCCCTTGATGACTGCTGCTTAATCCATCATATTGTTGATGGTTGAGGCTAATGATGATGATGATAGATGGAAACTTACCCAGGGTCTGCTTCCCATTTAAATGCTGGCCCTCCATAGAATAACTGGAGTACTGCTCCTGGATACATTTCGCTCTCTTCTTAAAGCGGTTTATGGTGGCATTGTTCCACCACTGGTTCAAGTTTCCAAATCTGTAAATATTATTTATTTCTAAAAAAACAACCACTCTCACTCTTGTTGACGGTCTTAATGGTAGAGAAACAGTTGCATATCCATACTAATATTATACATGGGAAAGTGAGTGTGTCTGTTTGTTTGTCCGTCTTTCACGGCAAAACGGAGCGACGAATTGTCGTGATTTTTTAAGTGGAGATAGTTGAAGGGATGGAGAGTGACATAGGCTACTTATTGTCTCTATCTAACCCACCACTTCGCTAAAAAGGGGGTCGGAAGTTTGTTCTTTCTAACAAGAGCGAAGCTGCGGGCAAAAGCTAGTAAGTTATAATGATTGCGACATGTGTAAACTTGTATGACAAGACAACTCACATAGCTTTATAGTTGACAGAGTTGTCATTATAGAATAGCAGGTGATTTACCTTTTTCCTTGGTGAGGAAATGTATGATGTGTCAACTCCCATAGCTCTGCAGTTGTCGCTCTTATTGTCACCATAAAAAGTCAGGATACTAACCTGTCATACTCCCTTCCCTGGTCATCAAATGTGTCAACTCACGGCCCGTGACTACTCCCATAGCTCCGTATTTGACGCTCTTGGAATTCTCAGCATGTTAGGATGTTGTATTAGGGCTGTCAGCATACTCTCGACTTTAGTCATCAAAGGCATAATGTATCGACTCCCATATCTCTGTAGATCACGATTCCCGTTGTGTGCCGTATAGACAATTGTGGGAGACTAACCTGTCATACTCTCTGCCCTGGTCATCAAATACATGTGTCAACTCATGCCCCATGACAACACCCATAGTTCCGTGGTTGACGCTCTCGGTACCATAAAAAGTCAGGATACTAACCTGTCATACTCTCTGCCCTGGTCATCAAACGCATGTGTCAACTCATGCCCCATGACAACACCCATAGCTCCGTAGTTGACGCTCTTAGGGTTGTCACCATCGTAGAAAGGTAGCTGCAGGATGCCGGCGGGGAACACTATTTGGTTCTTGGTTGGAGTGTAGTAGGCGTTTACCGTTGATGGTGTCATTCCTGGAAATACAAACAAGTTAGAAATCGTCCCTAGTAATTTGAAAAGACTGTCTTTGGAGGAATCAGAAAAGGCGTAAGCCTTTGAACAGGTAAAAAGGTGTCATTTTGTTTTATCTAGGAGGGATACAAGCATACGGATCATCCGATGGTATTCTGATGCCATTACTGCCGCCCATGGATACCAGACAAGTTAGTCTTAGTGCTTTTAAGATGATCTTTTCATGAAGATTTGAAGGGCAGGGTTTCCAACCAACATGAAATATTCTGATGCTAGATTCAGAAATGGCATATTTTTTTCCCTTCTGAACTTATTAAAAGTGGTGTCACATGATGGTGAACTCCCTCATTTAGACGGCGCTCGTTATAGTCCTTGCAAAATCTCTTTCATTTAAAGTGCATCTTAGATGCAAACACCCAGATTAACTGGTAGTTCTTAAGACTGGTCTTAAATTGAAGCACCTTCCTCCACTTACCCATCATCATTCACTTGCCCTTTTCCCATTATTTGGGGACAGCGCAGTAGGTCTTCTTCCATTCCTCTCTATCAGCCGCCATTTCCGTAATACCTTTCACTCTCATATCATTTTTTACACAGTCCATCCATCTTTTCTTAGGCCTTCCACTACCCTATCTTCATCCACTTACCCCATTTCGTTCTATTGACGGGCTGGTCCAATTTCTTCAAGTCGTTTTTCAAGCTGAACAGATTGAACGCGATGTTGTTTTGGAAGTACTCGTTGGGATGAATAGTCAGTTCTTCGTATTGTTTGTCTAATTCCTCTTTCTGAAGGATGTAGTCCGGGAAACCTGGAAGCAAATTATTTTCTTGGCAATGACATATAAGGCCTAGTAATATGTCCACTGCCCACAAATTGCTACAATATGTAACTGAGACTTTGTCGCATTAAAATGTTGTCTTTACGGTTACGATGGGATATCTAATCTAGGTATGAGGAGACGGGGTGACTATCAGTGCGTTTTCATACTATCCGATCCGATATCGGATGTAGGAAGGATTTCAAAGGCAAAAATCAAAGATGGCGGCTTAAATATATGGGATATCGGTCCTACATCCTATATCGAATCGGATAATGTGAAAACGCACTTAAAGACCATTTGATGGCACTTCCTCCTTCCGATGTTTTTCTGTATCGTATAGTTATCTCTTCCGTCATTTGAGTCGATTTTCGGTGAAGGAAAACATCGTGAGGAAACCGGACTAATTCCAAAAGGTCTAGTTTACCCTTCAGGTTGGAAGGTTAGATGGCAGTAGCTTTCGTAAAAACTAGTGCCTGCATTGCCTACGCCAAATCTTGGGATTATTTTCAAAGCGGACCCCAGGCTCCCATGAGCCGTGGCAAAATGTCGGGATAACGCAAGGAGGATGATGACGAGTTATCTCTTCTGTGTTTGTTTTACGAATAAATCAAGTTTCTTCTATTTCAATACCTATCTGTCAGTAATCGCATCAGATTTCGTCTCAACAGTCTTCCTGATTCCCTTGTCTATCCTGTCTGTTCTTAAGGTTATCCTTGATCGAGTTCTTTATTTGTCGACCATTAACGTCCCCTCAAACTCTTCTATAAGCTACTTTAGGGCCAGTTGCATAAACCACATTTGACCGACACATCATCGTCACGCAGCAGATGTCTATGGAACTTCCCGTACAATAAAATATTTAACGGTGACAGACGGTTTGATGCAACCGGCCCTTAATCAACTTCAGTAAAATACCTATCATATCTGTGATAGCGTCAGCTTTGGTCTCTGCAGCCTTCATCGTCTCCGTGTCCATCCAATCCAAGTTCTTGAGATTGTTCTTGAACGCGTTCCTAATGTTGTCTATCATGAACTCTCCTTGCGTCTTGGCTTCTCCGTGGAACACTTCTCGAACGAACATGGCTCCTACTGCGAATCCTGGAAAAAAGGGAAAAAAGATGTGCTAATTCCTGACTTTTGACAAATTTAGGGATGACAGGTTGATTGTGTCCTGGCAGGCAAGTATATGGTCGCGCGATAAATGATAAAACATCAGGCCGTCCGGGATATCGCACTATTCGTAAGTTCTATAGGGATGGCCTGATGTTTTATCATTTATCGCGCGACCATGCTTGCCTGCCTGGTTTGAAATAGATTTAGGAACTTCCTTACGCGATCGCTTAGAGGTTTAACCACAAAACGTAAAGTCAAACTTGGTTTGGCGATAGTTTGCGGCACGACAAATGATATAGGAGTTTAATTTATCATCATCATTTCACACATTAGTTAGAACGCTCATGCATCATGGTAGTCTATATCAGAAGTTTTTGCCAAATAGGTAGAACGACAAAATGTCTACTCAGTGGCGGCTGGTCCATACAAGCCGATTCCCACCGGCTTGCCTAAAATTGATTAATAGATACTAGTAAAGTAGGTAATGTTAAGGTAGGTTTCTTTTTGCTCAGTGTTGCATAGCAGAAATTTTCACCAGCCGCCACTGATTATTGTCTAGTATATAAGAAACTTACCAAGCGCATTATTAGTGTCTGTAACACAATATCTCCAAGATTCTTCTGTGCCCTCAGATCCATACAAAGCCTTGCGTAGAATTTTGGTGGCATCTCGGAAGGATTTGGATAAGTAGGTCGAGAGCGAGCGAGACACTTGCCAGATGAGGTAGTTCTTTAAGATCCTGAGGGAATACATATTAATGACAAATTATGTAGAAAATAGTACATTGTGCAACAAGGGGAGGAAGTTGAATATTACTAACGAGAGTAAGTTAAATCGCGACGGCTTGCCGGAGCGATTTAAAGGCTCGAGTAATATTCATTACTCCCCGAGTTACACACAATGTTTTTCATCACACTCGCAATGTAAAAAATATGTAAATAGATGTAAAACGGTTAAGTACGGTACAAGAAATTTCATTATTCCCTAGGGAGAACGATTTTTCTATAACTCACATGTTACAAATAGACACCATAGGACACAATTCATTAATCGGCAAATTAGACTAACATTTGGAAAGCATGCTACAATTGCTACTCCTGTATTTTCAAACATTTTGATCCTAGCAAAACCTAGTAAATTTTTAATTAATCAGTGATTCTTCGACATCTATGACAATAAAAACCAAGGTGTAAATAATATGAAACAAAACATGAGTGGAAAAAAAATCTGTGTCATCAAACTGAAATTTGTATTTATCAACCACACAATTATCTCTTCCTGCGACCGTCAATTTATTACTGCTTGAATGTGTATGGTATGCGTAATTATAAAACATATTTATACAACTAGGTCGTGGTTACTTACGTTTTCTTTTCTTTTGATCTAGTGTAGTTCTTTATTACTTTAGTCAGGTTCCGGAAATATTCAGGCGCGTACACGACGATTCTTTCATTTTCGGATATCTGAAATGAGAAAGCGATAAAAAATATAGAACCATGTTGTAAAAATAAGTTCATTAAAATATTTGTTACTTTTATCTTATTCCCGCCATTTGCACATCTCAGAACTCCGTAATCTCAGTATACATTATAAAGTATCATAGAAGAGTCTACGTTTTATCTCCATTAAAAATTAAATAAATACAAAACTTTTTCGTGAAATGTTAAGGCTCCTATAATCACAACTGTTCTCTTCCCTCAAAGACTCTAACTTCATAACTTTGATACTTACACTTCTTCCAACTAATCTAAAAGCGTCATTGAAGAACGCCGTCCAGTTCAAGAAATTCGCTTCCTTCTGCCACTGTTTCAACGTAAACGGATTATACAATCCCTCTTCATCCCTTCTATCCTCAGAGGGAGTTGTTATCCCAGCTAGCGCCGTTTCGAATTCGATCACCTTGCTCATTTGCTCTTTAGCTTTTGTCTCGTTCGCACCTAGCAGGACGCATACTCTTGTCATGTAGTGGAGGTAAGCTTCTAGAACTTTCGCGTGTGCGCTTTTGTTTAGGTAGTAGTCGCGTGTTGGCAGGTTTAGACCCCCTTGGTCCAGCTGGAATGAAAAATAATGTTCTGAAGACTTGAACTTTGATCCTGAGACTAGATTTTAGGAAGAAATTAATAGGTATTCTTTTGCTGGATGGAATCACCATCATCGTCTATAAATTAATCTAAACCAATTGTTTTGAATTTTAACTGGATGTTGTCGTCCACATAAGTAACAGCAAGGCTTCCTTTTTAGTAGATAAAAAATATTTGATGTACTTACAACTATAATATATTTCGAAGAATTCCGGTCATCTTCTGTAACCGCCCAATTAAATAATCCACCCAAATTGTACCTGAAATCAATAGCCGCTATGTTAAGAGGGTTTTAGTATAATTCTTAAACGGGTCCAGTATTCATACTGTTGGCATCAATATACATAATGTGTTCCTTAAACTTGTTGTGCCTGTCAATTGCTTAGCATTGTTTTTGTTTTTCTATTGGCGCCATATTAAATTTATTTTACTGTCTCTATGTGACAGTAACACGTACTCGCAGCTTCTAAGACATTTCTTTGTGCAGCATATGTTTGCTCCAAAAGCTTTCTCCTGATCCTCAAGCGAATGAGAATTACCACTATTGAAGCCTTCAATAGTTATTTGTTATACAAGGGGGCAAAGTTGTATTTTAACGCCGAGTGTGGAATTCAGGTGGTTCAGGATTCTATTCTCGTCGCTTCGCTCGTGGTTCAACTATAGGCTCGTTTTTCAACACACGAGAAGTAAAATATATTTGCACCCGCGTGTAACACAAAATTTTTCCCCTCACTATAGAGAGGAAACTACAACGCAAAAAATGCGTTTATCACTGCTTCCAGTAGTTCCACAGATGGTAAATCATCTTTATTACTAGATTCACCTACTTTTATCAATTTTAAAGCAGTTAATTTGACTTTATTCAAGGTCAAATTACTTTAACCACTAGTGGATAAACTGCGTTTTTACCCGCTGATATTAAAGGACAAAACACGTGTTTCCGAGCTAGTGAGGGGAAAATGTATATACTTACTTATTCTGTATATTTTGAAGAAGCTCTTGCAAATCAAAGGTTGACAACGTTTCAAAATTTTCAATGTCCTTAAATCGAAAACTAGCATTTCGATATAAAATATCTTGGTATTGCACATACACAACAACAACAGGCCAATAATGCTCTGTCTACGCCATGTTTCGCTATTTTTGAATTTTCACCATTATTTTCATTTCTCTCTCTCTCCCTCTAAGACTTTAATATGTATAATAAAAAAATAGTTTAAAGGGGAAGTGAATATTATAGTCAATTCAGACTATTCAGAGCTGCCACTATAACAAAAAAAATTTCCGGTTGGGATGTCACTTGAGTTTGATCACAAAAATACATTTTTCATTTTTAGTAAAAGTATGGAGATTAGAGGTATTCAGAGCCACTATAACCAAAAAAATCTTCCGGTTGGGATTTTGAGTTTGACTGTGACACTTATTTCGTAGTATGGAGATTAGAGGTAAGTGCAGAAGTATAAAAAACCAGGTGGCGCTGCAATTGCAGGTACATAAGGGTATGACACGTCATTTTCGACTGTTCTACTTTGACAGATTTCTCTCCTTATACTTCTACATTCCATAGCTCGTAGTTATTCAATATTTGTTGACAGTGACACTTGACAGTCAGACGTCTCGGACTGTTTAAGCTGACTGTTAAAACTTTTTTTAGGAATGATTTTGTCGTTTTCTTAGGTGTATGAAACAACACATGTGACGTCACGAAGCTGTGTCTTGACGTTTGTAACTTACGCTCTTTCTGTTCGAAGTAGTAATAAAAAGGGAATTTCGCATTAAAATAGCAGTTTTTGGGAAAAATAAAAAAATACGTGTATCTTTAAATATTCAGTTCTTTCGAACCAAACAATAAAAAGTAGTAGTCGAAAATATGAAATGTTGTCAATTGTTTTGACAATTTGGCCCATATTCTTAGCTTGATATGTGTTAAAATGTCAAATATTAATATTAGCGCCATCTAGATGAGTGTACGCCAAAGGTGTAATGCCATCTAGGCCACCGTACCTTTTTCTGTATGGTACTGAGGTACGTTTTTTCCTTAGACTTTATCTGTCTATACGGAGTTATATATGTCTTTGATCTCAAGTCTCCAAAAAAGACTAAAAATTGGTTCAAATTTATCTCATGCGTTTCTTTAGCATGTTTGAAATATTCTTGATTCAATTACCTAAAATGTCTAAGGTGGACCTAACGAGTTATGGAAAAAAACTAGAAAATGGCCACTTGTCTAATCTTGATTATCATGTTACCCCCATTTTGAGCACGATTTCAGTTTTTATGATAAAGGAAAATCCGCACACGTAGGCGGCAACAAAATAGCCAAAAACATAACAATGAAACAAGCAGCCATATTTGGATAAACTATACAAATAATATAATCGCTTTGAAAGTCGTCGCTCAAACTAATGAAACCAAACCTTTTTGCAACGATATAAGATCCATCGATGATGATTTAAGATTTGGTTAGGATTTTGCTGTTAGTAAATAAGAAACGCAAATTTCGTGTGTTGTGAGAAACTGATAAGAGCGACTGAAAATTTACAATGAGACGATAATTCAGTGGAAGTATATAATAAGTGGCTGTAAAGTGGAGGAACAAAACGTATACAGTCGGATGAAAGGAAAGAAGAAACTCGCATACCTATTCGACTATTTTATATAACCGAAAATAAGAGAAGAAAACACGAATTATACAGAAGTACACAACACTATTATTAAGAATAAACCTTAGACATCAGACTTAAACAAAGGAATACGTAGATAAGGAAATAATGCTGTGGGCGAGAAAAGAAACAAAGCAGACACGGAAAAATATGTTACTTATGCAAAATGATTCAACAACATTATAAAAGTAGAACGATATGTAACAATTTTATAAGTAGGTACGAGTACAATACGGACTACGGTACTCAGTGTGTGTGTGGATTGAGTGAGCACCTTCCGAAAATAAAAAAAAATATGCTGATCATTTAGTAAAAGTTCTAAAACAATTGTAAAACGAATCTCTGAATTTGTAAAAAGATAAATCAAAAGATACAGCCATTAACATGTGCTCACTCAGTTCTCACAAACTACCAACGAAAACAGTGAATATATTCATTTAACATATAATATTTATATACTAACATTTAGTAAAAAATAGGCCAACCTACCTCTATAAATATTAGATCACCTAGTGACGTATTAACTTTTTTACAAATAGTTTCTTATGCTCACTCAATCCACACACTTTTGAAAAGCCGAATTTTGATGAAAAACATAAGATTTAGACCGCTATTATATGTGTATAGTTTAGTAAAAGTGAAATGGGAATTTGTAAAATACAAAACGAACCACTAACGTGTCAGGTTTTTTTATAATAAATTTTTGTAAGTGCTCACTCAGTCCACACGTTTTGAGAAAGTTAAAAATGTAAATATCTTACGATTTGTAGCACCTAAGACACTCGAAAGTACTTCAACATTTAGTAAAAATTTTTACTAAATATCCACCATCTAATATTTTATATTCGTTGTCTGGTTTTAAAGATATTCAGACATAACTTTTCTCATACAAATGTATCAAGTAGGGTGACCACACTATGTCGGCTCCTGATTTTTCCCACCTTCCCATTGTCATATTGAGATTGAGGAGTTTCGTTCAATTTTGATAATAGTTCACCGGATTTGTAAGTGGGAGCGAGAAAAGAATAACTATTTCTCGCTCCCACTTACAAATCCGGAACGCTCATCTGTTAGCGCGATTAGATTACCAGGTTCTGGTTTCTTACTAGTGAAGTATTATATTCTTTGTTTCTTACCAATTATCATTCATGTCCTTTTTAATGCATGCATGTCGATATGGTTATTATCCTGACGTCGATAAAAATTACACAATACACATCATCACTATGCCAAGAACATAACCTAAAAACAGTTTGCAGATGGATAATTAATATGGTATTAGTTTAATATTATCAAAATTGAACGAACGAAACTCCCCAATCTCAATATGACAATGGGAAGGTGGGGAAAATCAGGAGCCGACATAGTGTAGTCACCCTACTTGATACATTTGTATGAGAAAAGTTATGTCTGAATATCTTTAAAACCAGACAACGAATATAAAATATTAGATGGTGGATATTTAGTAAAAATTTTTACTAAATGTTTATTCATAATAATTCATAATTCATTTATTTGCATAAGATAGTGTACATGCAGGTTTACATATTTTTACATAAAAGTGAGTATCAACTACCTCGTCGCAAAGTGACATGCAAATGATGATCTTAATCTATATATACAAGTCATTTTTTCAGTTCACCAATTAGAGTAATATTTATACAATATCGGAATAATCACGTAAATTAAAATATTATACCTATAGCAAATCATACATAAAAACAGCAATTGGAGTAAAAAGTCAATTCCAAAACATGATCATAAATAAAATTAAAATACCTAATAATTATTTTCATTAATGCAATCGAAAGTAAAATGTCAAAAATTTAAAATCTAGAGTAATATATAATATAAAAAATAAATTATTCATTTTCTAATCTTCATTCAATTTTCAAGGAATTCTTTAACTGAGTAAAAACCTTTATGAAGTAACCATTTCTTAAATTTAGTTATGAAAATGTTTGTAGGCAATTTCTCAATTTCCTTAGGTATCTGGTTGTAAATTTTGCTAAGCATATAATATGAGTTTTTCTTAAAAATTTGTAATTTTGCTACAGGTAAATTTAATGGTTTATGTGTAATTGTACGTTTATTCTCATTATTCCTTGTAATAAATAAATCCATGTTGTTTCTCACGAATTTAGCTGCCTCTAAGAGATACATACATGGGAGCGTAAGAATTTTATTTTCGCAAAATATTGGCTTACAAGATTCCAGTGGGTGAAGACCCCAAATTGCTCTTATGCATCTTTTTTGGGCTATAAAGGCCTTAAGGGCGTCTGGTGAGTTTCCCCATAAAACTAATCCATATCTTAGCGCTGAACACACGTAACTATGGTATACCAACAGAGCAGTTTCATGTGATGAAATATGTTTCATTTTCTTAAGCGCGTAGTTGAATCTATTCACCTTCGAACATACTGTCTTGATATGTTCCTCCCAATCACAGTTTTCATCGACCTTTAAACCCAAGAACATGGTGGTGTTAACTTGTTTGACACAGTTTTCATTATACATTATGTTTAACTTTTTGTCTTTGCTTTGCTTGGTACGAAACTTAATATAATTTGTTTTGTCCATATTAATTTTTAAGTTATTAACAGTTAACCACGCCACAGCGTCGGCTAAAGCAGTATTTATATCTCGTTCATATGTCATAGGATCATTACACTCAACTAATATAGTGGTATCGTCAGCAAATAAAATAGTCGGGAATCGTATTGCTTGAGGCAAATCGTTTATGTAAAGGAGAAATAATAATGGTCCCATTATACTACCCTGAGGCACCCCTGTTCTATTATGTCTGGCTAACGATACATAATTCTCAAATGTTTTCGAAGCTTCATTAAATTGAGCTATTTTTGTAACTTGTACACGGTCAGACAAGTAACTCTGAATCCAGTTATGTGCTGGTCCACGTATGCCATATTTGTGTATCTTATCTAGTAATATTTTGTGACTCACAAAGTCAAAAGCTTTACTCATGTCAAGGAATAGAGCAACTACTGGCTTATTATTATTTAAACTACTTGTAACACTTTTGATAAGATTGAAAGCAGCAAGAGAAGTAGATTTATTTTTTCTAAATCCGTGTTGTTCAGATGCTAAAATATTATTTTGTTCTAAAAATTTCAACATACGCGAGTAAAAAATCTTCTCAAAAACTTTTGATATAACTGGTATTAATGTTACTGGTCTGTAATTATTCATGTCATTGGTATTACCTTTTTTGTGCAATGGCTTAACTATAGAAAATTTTAGCTTCCTTGGAAAAATGCCTTGTTCCAGAGACAAATTGATTATGTGAGACAAAGGGAATGCTATATAATTTGCAACCGATTTTAGCATCTCTGCATTGATATTGTCATATCCTGCAGCTTTTGTATTACGTAGCGACATTATCTGTTTAAAAACTTCATGTGGACTTGTAGGTTCTATAAAAATACTATTTAAGTTATTCGAGATATGATTATTTTTTGCAGTAGTCATTGAACTACAATCATGTGTGTTATTTGTAAGATTGATAAAATAATCATTAAATGCATTAGCTATGTCAGGTCCCTCATTGTATATAATATCAGACACTAATATTTCGTCTATATTCTCATTTGACTTTTTGTTTCCTATTTTTCGATTAATAATATTCCACGTTGCTCTACACTTGTTTTGAGCTCTTTTTATGTACTTATCGTTCCAGTTCTTTTGTAAGCCCTTAAAACATTTTCTTAAAATATTTGAGTATTTATTGAAATAGACTTTGTTCTCGGCAGTTTTGTCAGAGTAGTACTTATATCTTAGCGTGCGTTTAGTTTTACAACTTATTTTTAATCTCTTTGTCATCCAAGCTCTGTCACATTTGTAAGATCGTTTTATTTTATATACTGGGAAACACTGTTCAAACAACAAAACAATCCAATCGTGAAAAATATCAAATGACCTATTAGTATCCTGTTCGTTATATACATCGGAGAAACTTAAACTTGTAACATATTTTACAAACTTTTGTTTACATTCTTCACTTAGATCACGCTTATACATATACCATGACTCTGTCAAAGGACACTGATTTCCCTCAATTTCGATTTCAACTGTTTGGGCCGTGTCGTGGTCAGACAAACAGAGACTATGAGTTTTACCTTTAACATTATCAATGTTACTTACAATATTATCGATACATTTTTGTTGTCTTGTTGGATTTGTTATGTGTGGAACCATTTTATATTCCAAAAATAATGAAAATAACTGTTCTTTGCAATTAGAGTTAGACAAAAAATCGACGTTAAAGTCCCCACATATAATAATTTTGTACTTTTTGGCCTCTAATCGACTAAAGGCTGAGTCTAATTTATCCAGGTATACTTGAAAATCTGAATCGGGCGTTCTATATACGCAGATTATTACTGTTTTCACTGATTTTAAAATAACACCACAGATTTCAAAAGTTTTTTCACATCCTAAATCCTGTAACATGTTTAACTGTTCACATTTGATACTGTTTTTACATAAAATACTCGTGCCCCCCCTTCGAGCATTCTCTCTAGAAAAATTTGCAACAAGACTGTAGCCTGCAATATTAAGATTTGATTCTTCACCCTTTGTAATGAATGTTTCTGTAAGGCAAATGACATCTACATTAATTCCTTTGTCTTCCAAGCCAGAAATCGCGACTTCTACTTCGTCACATTTGTTCAGGATTCCGGCTATATTTTGGTGAAAGATGCCAAGACCAGATTTACTCTTGTTCACGAAAAAAAAGTTGTAGTGTGTTGAAGTACTTTCGAGTGTCTTAGGTGCTACAAATCGTAAGATATTTACATTTTAAACTTTCTCAAAACGTGTGGACTGAGTGAGCACTTACAAAAATTTATTATAAAAAAACCTGACACGTTAGTGGTTCGTTTTGTATTTTACAAATTCCCATTTCACTTTTACTAAACTATACACATATAATAGCGGTCTAAATCTTATGTTTTTCATCAAAATTCGGCTTTTCAAAAGTGTGTGGATTGAGTGAGCATAAGAAACTATTTGTAAAAAATTTAATACGTCACTAGGTGAGCTAATATTTATAGAGGTAGGTTGGCCTATTTTTTACTAAATGTTAGTATATAAATATTATATGTTAAATGAATATATTCACTGTTTTCGTTGGTAGTTTGTGAGAACTGAGTGAGCACATGTTAATGGCTGTATCTTTTGATTTATCTTTTTACAAATTCAGAGATTCGTTTTACAATTGTTTTAGAACTTTTACTAAATGATCAGCATATTTTTTTTTATTTTCGGAAGGTGCTCACTCAATCCACACACACACCGGTACTCACACTAGAGATGATATTACATTCGTATTTTAAGTTAAACATAATTTACATAATGATTAAATACATAAATGTGTAAACATCTGAAAACAATTTTAACTTCTGATTAGCAGAAACGTCTGCAATCGATGCCACTAGGCTTAGAATAAATTTAAAAGTGGAAAATGTCTGCCTTGGGTGAGACTTGAACTCACGGCCTCTGGAGAAATATTCCAGCGCTCTGCCAACTGAGCCACCAAGACTTCAACCAAGCCAGCGAAATTTTCCACTACTAAGGTCAATGGGACCCGTAGCGACATCTACCGTAAGAGTGTTAAACTTCTTAAACGGCAACCGGAGTTCCAAGTCATATTGGAAATTCACCAGTTACGATCTTACGATGCGCTAACCATGCTAAATTTTAACTTCTGATTAGCAGAAACGTCTGCAATCGATGCCACTAGGCTTAGAATAAATTTAAAAGTGGAAAATGTCTGCCTTGGGTGAGACTTGAACTCCAACTCAACTCTTGATCCAGAGGCCGTGAGTTCAAGTCTCACCCAAGGCAGACATTTTCCACTTTTAAATTTATCTGAAAACAATGTTGACAGCATATTATGCTGTTGACTGTACGTCACGGCACTACATACATAAGTCAAGGCAGTATGTTGTTAGTAAGTAAATGTCCAAATATTTAACATTTCAATACACACATTTTATAAGGCATTATTTGGCGTTAACCAAATGGTTAGACCTCTTTGTTTTGGTCGAAAATGACGATTCGCAATTTTGCTAATTTATTGTAAGGTTATGCCAACTAAAAATCGGGAAAACCAGTGCTATTGAGTTCAAAAATGGACATGTTAAGATTTTGATACAGGAATTTCCGGATATACAAAACGTCATTGAAACCGGATTTATATTTCCGGGTACCAATTTGAAGAGATTGAGGAAAATATTAAAAGGTAAAATGGAAAAATACTTGTAGATGTCAACCTTAATATAAAAACCTTGAGTTCAAAATTGAAAGTATTTCGTAACCATATTTTTTTTCGTTTTCGTTTCGTTTTCCAAAAACAGTAATCGTTTTCGTTACATTTCTAAAGGCAAGGAAATGAGTTTACGAGGGGTGATCCAAAAGTAATGATAATCAGTATGAAAGACACATAAAATGTTTAATAAAATAATTTATTTTTCTACGTAATCTCCTTCCAAGTCTACACACTTGGACCATCGTTTCTCCAGACTACGAATTCCTTTAAAAAAAAAATCTTTTTCTTGACCCTCCAAAAATGCCTCCACAGCGGCCATTACCTCGCCATCATTCAAAAATTTGTTGCCTCTAAGATCTTCCTTCAGCCGTGGAAAGAGATAAAAGTCGCTGGGGGCTAGGTCTGGCGAATATGGGGGGTGTTCCAGCAATTCGAACCCTGAATCACGGATGGCAGCCATCGCAACACCGGCCTTGTGGGGCGGTGCGTTGTCCTGGTGAAACAGGATGCCAGCTCGAAGTTTACCCCGCCGCTTTTCTTTGATTGCCTCTCTCAATCTGCGTATTTGGTCAGCGTAGTAGGAGCCCGTAATAGTGGTTCCCTTTTCCAGGTATTCGATCATTATGACTCCCTCAGCATCCCAAAACACTGAAGCCATGACCTTACCAGCGGAGCTTATTGCTACCTTGAATTTCTTCGGTGTAGGGGACGACGCTCGCTTCCAGGTCATGGATTGCTGTTTGGTCTCAGGATCGAAATGATGGATCCAAGACTCGTCCATGGTTACAAACCGACGCAAAAATGTTTCGGGATCAGTTTGAAATTTTTCAAGATTAGACTTCGAAATCTCACAACGTATTTTCTTTTGTTCAGCCGTTAACATTCTAGGCACCCAACGAGCGGAGACTTTTTTCATATGTAATTCATCAGTTAAGATTCTTTGAATGCTGCCATACGAGATGCCTGTGAGCTCAACTAGATGCCTGATAGTCATCCTTCTATCTGTTAAAACGAGATCATTAATTTTTTTTACGTTTTCTCCAGTAAGGGCGACAGATGGACGGCCTTCGCGGTGTTCATCTTGAGTGGATGTTCTTCCCAAGTTAAACTCCTTTGACCAGCGTGCCACTGTAGAATACGGCGGAGCGGACTCCCCCAGTGTTCCCACTAATTCAGCGTATATATCTTTAGTACACATTTTTTTCAAACAGAAGTATTTAATAACCGCTCTCACCTCAGTTTTCTCCATTTTTGCGATATTGTTCCGACTGCTCGTGAAAAAACAAATGCAACTCTCTGACAGATACATATTTTTTATTTTTATTTTTTTTTATTTACTAAGGAGTCTTTGTGGACAGTAACGGCATACCTATTTATTTTAATCCGATGCAAAAAGTATTCAGTTATCATTACTTTTGGATCACCCCTCGTATACATTTTTAACTACATATTTCAAAACTGCTAATGAACAGTGCTTAAAACATTTCAATCCTTTCCTGGAAGTCCATAAATAGCTTAAAGAGCTAGACAATAGACTCTATCAACAATGTCATCTCTGACCTTTTCCTTATTGTCACATTGTTGCACTAGACACAACACAATAGCGCAAGATCTGCTTAAGGAATATGGATAGATTAGCTTAATACAAAAGGTTGATGACTTACAAGGGCGAAATGAAGGCGCAAAAAAGAAATACTCTACCACCAATATTCACAAAGAAGAAACGCATGATTATCGAGGGAGGACAAAAACAAGAAGACGGAATGAATACATTGCCTGTAGGATAGATGCTAAGACGAAAATACGCTCGAGTAGTGACTAATTTTTGGCGAGCCCTACAGCGTGGAAAGTCCTTAAAAACTGTCTACAGAATGTCGAAAAACGCAGAGATAGTGCAAATATAATAGGAGGAATCTTTGTACTGGAAATGGCCGTTTTCCTACTAAGATATAAATTAACCTATCAAACACTGAAGCAGATCGTATGATAAGTTTCAGGTTGTTCCTCATCCAGCCCCCACAAACGAACATGGGGAAGTTATTCTAGGGGTTCTGGATTCCGTTGAAGGCCTTAACTTATGTGATTTCTTCACCTAACGCAGATCGTATGATGAGCTGATTCTGCAACTCGATCTTGCTAAAGATGCCCCACTGCGACTTTCCCTCCGGGATGGGGTTATTTCTCATCCAACCCCACAAGAAAATTCGTCTTATGTCCTCGCAAGGGATAGAGCTCTCGTAAAAAGCCCTAATATGGCCTAAAATGATTTTCTCACCTAAAGCAGACCGTATGATGAGCTGATTCTGCAACTCGATCTTGCTAAAGATGCCCCACTGTGACTTGCCCTCCGGGATTGGATTGTTTCTCATCCAACCCCCACAGGCGAACTCGTAGAAGTCTTCACAGGGGTTCTGAGTCTCGTCGAGGGCCCTGATGACCTCGCTGGCTGTGTAGATGCAGGAACTGGACAGGCAGACGCTGCTTTCTGGAATGATGAACGTTCAGCTTAGATCGTATTCAAGAATTTCACTTGACTGAGGCTTGGAGACATTGCGATAGTTAAACGAATATATCTGATTCTACAGGGGTACATGGGTAATTGTACATACTGAACCCTTATCAGAGCTGATCAGACTGATTTTGATCTGACATATTGTCAGCAAAACAGCGAACGTCAGCAAAGATCCCAGCAGTGTCAGCACACTAGCTTAAATACCTTTAGGTTCAGGTTGGTAGCAAGGCGGGACGGGCAGATACGTTGGACCCCGCATGGCTAGCAGCAGACATGTCGTCAGCAAAACTGCCAACGTCAGCAAAGCTGACAGCACAAGCAGCACTCGCTCCAGCCGCGTCCGCTGGTGCCATCCTATGAACGATACGCCCTGGAAAGAAAGAACACATCTTTAAATATTTTTTTGTTCTAAGTAAGACCCAAAAGAGAAGGAGGCAAAGCAGTTTTACTGCACGTGTCAATATTGATACCCAAGCAAGCGAAAGATTCCAATATTCAAAAAATTTTGCCACCGAGTGAAAATCTAAATTTCTTATGACGTTTAAAAATCCTAAACTTATCATTTGCACATCAATGATTTTACTTAGGTATTTCTTGCAATTCTCGCTTTGACCTTTTTCAAATATTATTATTGCTTTCAAATATGCTTTCAAATATTATTAGTAATCCGCCAATGCAAATTTCTGGACTCTCAAAATGCACTTAGCATATTATATAATGCATATGTGCGAAGTCGGCTCGAATCTAATGCGATTGTATGGAGCCCCCATGAACATCAGTATACTCTTATGTTGGAGAGGGTGCAAAAAACTTTTATACGCTTTCTTTTCCGTAAACTCTATGGATACTATCCGCATCTGTATCCCACTCTTTACGTCCTTGGGATGGTAAATTACACTTCCCTAGAGTGCAGAAGAAATATAACTCTCATAAAGTTCTTCTTACGTTTAATACGCGGCCAAATTACTAACCCTACCATGCTATCTCTGATTTCATTAAAAGTTCGCCCTATTACTGGCATAGAACTCCGCCCCCGTCCACAAACTCTATTCGCTATCCCGACAGCACGAACTCATGCCCTATCACACTCTCCGCTTCATCATGCATTAACTCTTCTAAATGAAATACTGGCCAGTGACAGCAATATGGACATTTTTTACAGCACGGAATCTCAATTCCTTTCGATTAGTAGCCGATACCTGGAAGCTAATACGACTCCAAGTTCCATTAGCTACTGATTATTAATCAATCATAAGACCATAAATGTGTACCCTATTGTATGTGTCTCTAAAACTACCCTCCTATTAACATGTATAGCCTGTCTGTTAGTGTTAATTTTAAGGAATTTATAAATAAAGAAATTATTGCGATAGTTAATCGAATATATCTGATCCTACATGGGCTACATGGCTAATTGTTCATACTGAACTCTTATCAGAGCTGAGCAGACTGATTTTGAGCTGACATATCGTCAGCAAAACTGCGAACGTCAGCAAAGCTGTCAGCACTACAAAGCGTCAGCACTATAAAGCGATCTATGAAGATACGGCATAATAAATAAGCTTACAAAGCACACTCAGTTAGCCGTGTAAATTGTAAACGAAAATAGCTTCCATTTTGATAAACACTGCAGAAATAGCAGTCTGCAAACACACACGTGCGAGTAGAAACATACGGAACAATGGAATGCACTGCTTTGATGTGAGTAGACTTAGAATTTTCAAAGCATTTACGAAAAAAGTCTAATTCTAAACGAAGACTGATGACGGCTATCAAATATTGGAAAGATATATTCGGTGAAACCATAAGGGGTTAAAATTAATGCCTATAATTTTAATAATTAATGAATCTACGCTTGTACTCACGTTATTATATCGCTATTGCTGCTTACGTTCACGTTGTTATATTGCTATTGGGGTCCACGGAGTTTAGACGTCGCGTCAACTCCTATATGACTGAAGAGGGGCCTCCGAATTGGCCCGAAACATGTCGCAGCAATACCGATATAATAACGTGAGTAGATTCATTAATTATTTTTTAATTATTTGAATATGTCTCACGAAAGTTTAATGTCTATAATTTTTATCATTTTTACATTTCATTTTATTTAATATCCTTATCATCATCCACAAATTTTAACACATGTATGCTCCTCGATTACACTAGCGGACCTATGACGTTTTTTTATTGGAAACATGCAAGCATTTGTCCACAAACTTCCCAGTTCTCCCTACTTCCTTTTAACAGATCTAATTTAAGCGCATACCGACGTGACCGTCCATTTTATTCCTCCCTATTACCGCGTTTAATACGCATTAAGTGTACTTCATGCCCCGTTTGCGATCGTCATGAAAGACCTTCCAAGTGCTAGCAGCCGTGAAATCTTTACAGGGCACTTAGCCAACGTAACAATCGCTTACACTTCGTATTCGTAACTATTAGGGATGTACCGATTAGTCGCCGACTATCCAGCCACATATGTAGTCGGCGATTAGTCGGCAAAAAAGGCCCATTAGTCGGCACTTCATTAGTGATAGAAAAACTGAAAGCTACAGCTTAAAATTATGGTTGTATTATGTACATATTCGTAATTCCTTTCTTTGTCAAAACAACAAATATTTTGTAATCATCACAGAAATAAATTTCCTACCTAGGATTATTGATTTCATAAGCAAGATCACTACCCACTAAGCCAAGCCGGTTGTCAAAAATGAAAAATGTATAATAAATATTGTCATGAACTTTTGAACTTGTAAAAAATCATGAGAGGACCAAAAATAACATTCAAAATGTGAATTTAGTCGACAATTTGGCCGATTAGCCGACTAGTCTCGGCCGACTAATCGGCCACCCAAACGCTGACTAGTCGGTAGTCGGCCAAATCAATAGTCGGTACATCTCTAGAAACTATCGCTCTTCTGTTAGTGGCGCGACAGAGCCAATCTGCGTTTCGTTCGTCATGTAGCGTCAACGATTGTCGCTTTGGCCAGGCCACGCTCTGGTTCGGTTGCCCACGAGCGAATAGGGTTTGGTTAAGAAGTGGGCCCACGACCGAATAGGGTAACAAGCGGATAGGCATGGGCATCTGATAATGCGTTGCGTTCAATGCGTTCGTTTCACGGATGACCGGATGACTGGACTATGTAATGTGATGTTATTGGTGTAAATTCGAATACCTTTACGTTTGTAGAGTTTGTTAATTTGCATTAGAAAATGTATTCAAGCGATTATCAAAACCAAAGTGAGCCCACAGATGCTTCATAAGGAAATTTTTGTAGAAAACAGTAAAAATGGAACATTACTACATATATATTTCATTTCAAAAATTTTCGCCCGACTATGTTAATAGCAAAGAGGATCGAGTATTATAGAGAGTTGCTGTCGAAGTAAAATGTGCAATCACAGTGCATAGACTGCCATCTCTAGACACAGGCTTAAAACTTTTGAACCTCAGTTTTGACAATTTGGCCCATATTCTTAGCTTGATATGTGTTAAAATGTCAAATATTAATATTAGCGCCATCTAGCCGAGCGTCCCCCAAAGGTGTAACTCCATCTAGGCCACCGTAACTTTTTTTGTATGGTTCTGAGCTACGTTTTTTTCTTAGAATTTATCTGTCTATATGGAGTTATATTAGCATATTACTTTTTTATTCCATTGCTGTACTCCTTTTGTGTTATGGTAATAAACGTATTTTTATTTATTTATTTATTTATATATATTATGTCTTTGGTTAATAGTAACATTACGCTAAGTGCGGGAAAGAGCGAGTTCGAAACGAGTGGCGATTAATTGAAACACGACCGAAGGGAGTGTTTGAAATCGACACGAGTTACAAATTCCCTCTTAGCATATCACGTACGTATCGTACGACGTTTTAATTTTAATGGCCATTTTAATTTCTAAAATACATAATGAGCTCATTACCTAACTACTGCGGTAATATAGCGCCATGTGTATTGTAATAAAAATATTAGTCCTCATCTAATATGACCATTTATATGAATAACAAAAAGCTTAAAAATGGAACACGTAGGGAAGACTCCGCCATAGAGAGACTTGTTGTTCAGGGAAGAGTGGGCGGTACAAGTCCCAGACTGCGCCCCTCAATGCGATGGACAGACCAAGTGAGGGCGCTCACCGGGTCACCCTTAAATCTCTGCGCGCGGAACGCTGCAAATAGAGCAATATGGCGGGAAACCATTAAAAAGGCAGCACAACGACCCCAATGACCACGACTACTCTGACAAGAGTATACGACTAAGAAGAAGAAGAAAAATGGAAATAAATAAATAATACACGTTAAACTTTCGTGAGACATATTCAAGTAATTAATGAATCTACGGTTGTAACTAGCAGCGGTGTCGCAGCATTAGCGATAATTATAATAACGTGAGTACAACCGTAGATTCATTAATTATTTAAATAAATAATAGTGTAACTCCGAGTTGTGGTCGTGTTTGTCGCTCCCGTATTGGCTTACATAGCCATGGAAAACGCTGTCGCCCCACTTGACACTGCTTGTATAGTCTGTTATAGACTTTGAGGCCAATGATGAACTCCTTAAAAACCCAAATCAAAATATTTGTTAAAAATAATTTGATTTGTATTGAATATTTGCGTAACAAAATGTTTATTGTAGAGAAAATAAAAGCGAAACTATTTCCACGTGCCTTCAAGCCACTGATCAATTAACAATAATAAACGCACGTGTGAACCGCGTGACGTGTCGTGTAGGTCCGACACGACACTTTTCGGATGGTTGACCAATTAGTCGTGTAGTTGACGAAATATGGGGCTCTTGGGTCCTCTCGTTAGTTTTTCGTCACGTTCCTAAATTTGTCCGATTCTGCTTCAGCCATTCTTTATTCGTCACGATTAGAGATGGACCGAATATGGACTTTGCCGAATACGAATATTCGGCCGAACATTCGGTTCAGCTCTTACCGAACCGAACATTCGGCCGAATATTCGGTTACGCCATATTTTTAAAGCGGATGTTCATTAAAACTATTATATGATTGATGGTTACATATGTTACGACAGCTATGTTCTTTATGATTTAGTGGATAACCAAAACTTAGTTAAAACAACTCTGAACTCTTCTAAAATCTTAAACTACGGTTTTTTTACGTATTTTGACGTATTAATTATCTCTTTTTAGTAGTTCCTTAGAAAGTTACTAAAATAAGAGCTTATTATCCAATGGAATACGTAAGATCATCATTAGTTATTTACTTTGTTTATTCGGTAAATATTCGGCAATGCAACCGAATTATTCGGCCGAATACGAACATTGAAAAACTTGCCGAATATGCCGAATACCGAATATTTGCCGAATATTCGGCCCATCTCTAGTCACGATCGTCGATTGTCTTTCTCAACTACGGTCAATTTCGTTGTTCATCTTTATCTTAATCCTTCTCGTTTTTCACTCGTCATAATCTTCATTCGGCATGTTCGCTGTTAAATCTGTTTTTCGTGTTTTTTCGCAGTCTTAGGTCGGTACCAATTTAGAATATGACCAAATACGAAATGACGAAAAGCGATTGAGTCGAAATAAGAAAAAGGCCAACAATTCATTATGGTCAAAGACGATAATGACTGCAGACTAAGTTGACGAATGAAGAATGGCTGACGAAAGCGGAATCGGACAACTTTTGGAACGTGACGAAAAACGAACGAGTCGACCTACGAGTATATCGAAATATGTACCTACAGCAGTGACTTGTATGGCGAAACAGTGAAAATTTGGTATAAGGTACACGGGTCCATTTCGGCTGTCGGGTAATTTTCACTATTCGAAAATCCTCTCCATGTTTTACACTGTTATTAAGAAATTTCATGTACAGTCAGCTGCAGAGGAAAGGAGACCCTCTTGCATACAAATTTGTATGGCAGGGGGTCTCGTTTTTTCTGCAGCTGACTGTACCTATGTCCAACTTGTCCACTGATCACGCGTGCCATGTGACCAAGACTATAGGTACTTAAAAGAAGAACCGCTAAATGCTACATGACACCCTTAAATGATGATTTTGTAGGTAAAATTCTCTTATGTTACAGTATGTCCTTTCCTATCAAACTATCAATCTGCATTCCAAATGTCATTTAAATCGGTCTAGTACATAAAAGTAAAATGGTAACATACAAAACATATATTATAGTTCTGTGCCAATGTAGTCACAAATCAGACTAGTTTAGTTCATATAAATCAGTTCGATTACTTAGTTAATCAGTTCCATGACTTAATTAGTTCCGGAACGCTAATTACTCGATAGTAAACAGTAATAAATGATTGCAGTCGGGTCGACTGATGAATATCGATAGCAACTATCAGTGCGTGGAAGTGAAGTCATGTGCAATTAGGACCAACGCGTATGAATACGAGGACCGGTGTAGTGTAACCTAGTGGATACCAAAGACATATAAAGTATAATAAAAAAACGTGGCTCGGAACCGTCAAGAAAAATGTACGGTCGTCTTGATGGCACTATACCTTTGGGTGTTTCGCGGCTAGATGACTCTAATATTTTTTACGATATTTGACAATTTTACGAGTAACACAATCTAACTATATGTAGTGTGAAAATTGTCAAATAAATATATAAATACTAGCTTTTTCCCGCGGCTTTGCTCGCGTTAGAAAGAGACAAAAAGGACCTATGTCACTCTCCATCCCTTCAACTATCTCCACTTAAAAAATCACGTCAATTCGTTGCTCCGTTTTGCCGGACAAACAAACAGACACACACACTTTCCCATTTATAATATTAGTATGGATAGTATGGATATATGTGAGCGTGCACGGGAAAACGTCCCACTTTGTCGATTGCTGTAGAGCCGCTTTGTCAGTTTATTCATATAAAAATACAGGTAAGTATCGCCTTAATGGTAACCGACAAAGTGGGACGTTTTACTAAACACACTCACATATCTAGTTACCAATATGGGCCAAGTTTGTCAGTAACTCTTTATATACTCGATCCTTTTTGTGGATACTCTGCCTGCTAAGCAGATAGGCCTGGGTTCTAATCCCGATAGGTTTCGGTCATTTCATTGATTCTCATTTGAGTTTTCTGTGAGAACACAGGGACAACCATAAGGGGTCACATCTGACTTTTACTTGCACACGCATATCGTCACTACTTTTAAAAAAACTTGTATCTTCGTCTGTCAATGAAAAGAAAATTGTAGTAAGTATGTATGGAATGCATATAGACTTACTGCGTTTTAACTTTGAGGAACAGCGTGAGATACGAGATTTTTTAAAAGTAGTGACGATATGTGTCGCTTAACTTCAAACCTGGGTAAATCCATTCTGCTTTAAGGTTGAATGTATAAAAAATATATGATCTGAAAGAT
The DNA here is from genome assembly GCF_023078275.1 of Leguminivora glycinivorella. NCBI lineage: Eukaryota > Metazoa > Arthropoda > Insecta > Lepidoptera > Tortricidae > Leguminivora > Leguminivora glycinivorella. The sequence goes on from NC_062991.1 coordinate 10,261,285, forward strand.
AATAATCAACTTATATAGCAGAATGGATTTACCCAGTTTTCAAGTTAAGCGACACATATAAATAGACCGCAATGAAACAATCAACTGTGACGTCCAGTAATTGTTATAATGACATGTTTGCAGTAACCGTGATGTCAGCGTGGCTACAATTATAGACATGTTCTGATAAGGATGGATACGGCAAATCCGTGTTGACCTTGTTTTTAGCAGATATATATCGTCACATCTTTTAAAAAATCTCGTATCTCACGCTGTTCCTCAAAGTTAAAACGCAGTAAGTCTACATGCATTCCATACATACTTACTACAATTTTCTTTTCCCCTCACTAGCTCGGAAACACGTGTTTTGTCCTTTAATACCAGCGGGTAAAAACGCATTTTATCCAGTAGTGGGTAAAGTAATTTGACCTTGAATAAAGTCAAATTAACTGCTTTAAAATTGATAAAAGTAGGTGAATCTAGTAATAAAGATGATTTACCACCTGTGGAACTACTGGAAGCAGTGATAAACGCATTTTTGCGTTGTAGTTTCCTCGCTATAGTGAGGGGAAAAGTTTTGTGTTACACTCGGGTGCAAATGTATTTTACTTCTCGTGTGTTAAAAAACTCGCAAGTTCAGGATTCTATTCTCGAACCACTCGCTTCGCTCGTGGTTCAACTATAGAATCCTTTCACTTGCTCCTTTTTCAATTCAGTTGTTTGTTTGATTATCAAGTCACTTTGATACCGGATAGTCTACCCTTTACTTAGATACAAAGAGGATCGAGTATTATACCTATAGAGAGTTACTGTCGAAGTAAAATGTGTAATCACAGTGCATAGACTGCCATCTCTCGACATAAGCTTTAAACTTTTGAACCTCAGTTTTGACAACTGAGGTACTGAGGTACGTTTTTTCTTAGACTTTATCGGTCTAGGTATACGGAGTTATATATGTCTTTGCTTAGATATCAAGAGACCATCTGCCGGGCCTAGCAGAAATTACAACCGTTGACGCTAGAAGCCCATTTAAACGCAGTTTGGCTCTGTCGTGCCAATATGGAAGGAGAAGCTACGGTAACGATACTACCTATCGTAAGCGTTTTTCAATTGGCTATGTACCCTGAGGTTCTATAAGCCAATACTGCCGCTGACGCTCCGTGGCGTATCGTTAGTTATCTCTTTCTATAACTTTTCTGTATTGTGCGACAGAGTCACGTTATAGTACATTACGATACAAGTGCGTAAAAAAGGAAATTCGAAACGAGTGGCGATATATAAAAACACTACTGAATTGTTTTAAATCGACACGAGTTACGAATTTCCGAAGTTTCGACCTGGCATATAATGAATCACTTCTCGCACTAGTGCGTAAAAAAAAAACACCATCTGTACTACGTCGTACGATACACGTGCGAAAAGGAAATTCGTAACTCGTGTCGATTTCCTGTCCTTCGGTCGTGTTTTAATTTATCGCCACTCGTTTCGGACTTCCTTTTTTTCGCACTAGTATCGTAATGTACTATTTTACCAATCCAATTGCCTCAAATTTATGCAATTTTCTTTGGTAGGAACAGGCAGATATATAAAACCTACTCGTACTTGTAAATATAATATCTTCGACAGAATCGGGAACGTTTCCGGATACGTTTGATATCCGATTGACGTCAGCAAAAGTGAAGTCAGAATTGCAGATGGTAAGTCGAAATCGAAATAGAATCATCCTATGGCTCAGCCACGAGTGCCACGACATTGGGCTAAGAGCGACAGCGGCAGCGGTGAGCGGCTGTGGCGGCGGCCATACATTAGTGCGAAACACAGCGATGGGACTTTTCATTCGCACATATGGCTGCCGCTCACCGCTGTCGCGTAGATCAATGTCGTGGCTGATGAGCCATTCACTAAATCCTATATACACCGTGCTTTTTTTATTTCTGCTAGCTCATTAACGGAAGCAAACTATTATATCGCTTTTTATTTAATTATAAAGAAAATATTTTCAATCTTATCTTAATCATGGGTCCCTCCACGTCTAGCGTCTCGCGAGCGTAGCGTCAGGTCAATTGTATGGGGGACCCACTACCCAATTTCCAATGGAACTGAAACTTTGATGATACGACGGGAGATGGAAGATTGGGATGCTCATATGTTACAAAACCCAGTTGATCACGAACGCCGCGAAACGTCGGGATGAATTGTAAATTCCTTATACGCGATTTAATCCGTTTCCATAGTTTTATTTCATGAGTAACTATCGCGGTAACCGAAGACAATATTTTAATTTTGTGGTTAGGTTATTGTTATTAACAAAGTAACTTGAGTACAGGTTAATATGCCAAAGTAATTAGGAACTTTGTTACTCTCCGACTTTGTTGCCGCACCAAAACAAAGTTTCCTGCCTCTTTTGAAAGTACCTAATCAATCTTACTGGAAGAATATAGTCAATAGCCGTCAAAAGCAAAGGAAAACAATTACTTATAGGCCAAGAGATGAATGCTCAAAAAATGAGCAGGAAAATGATTGTAGATTTCGTAACTTTATTAGGACTAAGTAGGAAGTGAACATAATCAAAAGTCCCCTGCTGTTACAACCCTTTGAAGTTTGAACTTTTTAATATGTGTTAAAACCAACCCCCAACTTTATATGTGTTAAAATTATCAAATATTAATATTAGCGCCATCTAGACGAGAGTCAACGGTGCAGGCGACCGTATTTAACTCTTTAAGGTTCCGTTCCGATGTGCGTTTTTGAAACGTTGTCTGTCTATACGGAGTTATATATGTATGTCTTTGTTGCGGTTCGCAGCTAGAGCACAGAATATATAATAGTACAAGTACAGAAGGCCCACTGCTTTGAAGTTCACGAAATGCCGCCTTTTTAATGATTACAAAGGAACGAGCCGCACGTGCGCAGCGTCGCCGTGGGACGCTAGGGTTGCCTATGTATTAAAAAAAATTAATACTCACATAAAATGTTATGCTATTATATTCAAGTCTTGGGTACTTTCTAGGTATATACAGTATTTATATATTTTTGTTTAAATCCCAACGTCACAAGCCTGATTGAACGTTTCCGTGGGCCATAAATGACATAATCAATAGTAGATGTGGTTAAAGAATTTTATTAATCTCAAAAGAAATTTACATTTCACTTAATGAGATACATGCATCAAATTAATATATTTATAAATTGCTAGTTTGCACCCGTGGGCGACAATTCTATTTACAAATTTACATTAATATTGTATATGTTAATAAACTTAGTATATATTCCTAAGTATAACGATTATCAATTGTAAAATAATAAAATAAATCACATAGTAGGTAGAAACAAGTTAACATAAAATAATTCATTCAGTAGATCTGTGTAAGATTGTTCTATTTTATTCATAATGTTTGTTTAACTAAGCGTTAAATATTAGCCATTCCACAGGTGGATATCGCATATGAACCTTTAAAAAAACTCGCGACGTATAGTAACAATAGAAAGTGCGAACAAGCGTTCCGTGAAAATGCGAGCCACCCCTGATTAGGCCGCGAACTCGCGGCCGCCCGCATGTACTTGTAGCGCGGCGATGGAATCGCGGAGTGAGCCGCCCCTGGCTAGAGCCACAAAACTAGACCTGGCTAGAGCCACAATAAAAACCTACTTTATCACTCAATAAGTCAGATTAAAGTGTTTAAACGTCAACCGCTTTGACATATCACTTGTCGGCTTGTCGCCCTCTCGAGTTCGTTGTTCGACAATTATGACGTCACAAAACAATTGCTAATGGCCTTCAAACGTCATCGTTGTACTCTGACATTATCGGTCAATGACCCTAACCTAATAGTTTAGGTCATTATTGAATATCTGAGTACGTAAAGTGGAAAATTCTAGGTATGGCTGTGAGTGCTTTTTCTTCCTATTGATTCCAGTATTGTTCTGACATTCAAAATAGTACATTACGATACAAGTGCAAAAAAAAGAAGAACGTTTTCAGTACAGATGGTGATTTTTTTTACGCACTGGTGCGAGAAGTGGTTAATTATATGTATGTCAAGGCGCGCCAATGCGCAAGAGCGATAGAGATAGATGTCTACGAGCGTTTCGTTTCGTGAGCATTTCGTGAGCGTTTGTGCCATTCGGGTACGTACCCTGAAAAACGTAGTACGATACATGTGCGAAAAGGAAATTCATAACTCGTGTCGATTTAAAACGCTCCCTTCGGTAGTGTTTTAATTTATCGCCATTCGTTTCGAACTTCCTTTTTTGGCACTTGCATCGTAATGTAGGTACTATTTTAATCGCATACTTGGATCATCCACATATTACGTCACACACATATTACGTCACACCAAATTTCAGGTTTTTGGACCCCTCCCCCCCTATGTCACGCTTTTTTGTATCCCTTTAACAGGGATTGTCACATTTAGTATGACCCCCCCCCCCCTTACACTGTGACGTAATATATGGATGACGCCTATAGGTAAGTAAATATAATATCGTAGGTGGAATTGCCCAAAATATCCCTATGGATTGAAGTGTATCCGGGCCCCCCAGCAGATATAAGATAGAATAAGATCCACTGGGTCAGTGGCACTGCTAAATGTTTTGAACTGCATTCTTGGCACTGATCCCACCGCGAGCTAGTAAGCTATGAGTTATCGGCTATAAAAACGAACAAAAGATTAAGCACCCCCGTGCAAATAAAAGAGACACGGCGATATTGATAGCTCACCGCTGGGCGAGTAACTATAACGCCGTGTCTTGCGTGGGCGACGGTCCCGCGACCGTCGCCGTCGCGTCTCATCGCATCGTCTACTTCCATATCGATAAGGTTTGATTTCGTATGCGTCGCATCGCCGTCGCGCGACCATCGCGCGACCGTCGCCCACGCAAGCCACGGCGTAAACATCGCCGTGTCTCTTTTATTTACACGGGGATGCTTATCATTTGTTCGTTTTTATAGCCGGTAGCTCATAGCTTACTAGCTCGCGGTGGGACCAGTGCCATAGACACAGGAGTTCAATGAGTTTTTTTTATCGAGCGATAGTCAAAAACGTGGGTTTATATCCTCTCTGAACCTCTGTTGCACAAATGCACATTGACATGTGATCTCTAGATATAGAAATGACAACACAAATTATATCGATTATATCGTCAGACGATAATAATTACAGTCACGTGGATGTCACAGATAACTAGCAATTATGAATAGAATGATAGTTAACTAGAGAGATGATTGTATCGTTATGTCTATTAGGAGATCAACGTAATAATTGTAATAAATAATAAGGAAGAGTACTGTAGTGATTAGAAAGCTAGACTTTCACCACGCTATCTTTGCACAAACTAGAATTAAGAGCCTCCCCAAACACATCGACGCTGAATGTGAAATTTGGCGAAACGTTTCTTGGCGAAATGGCAGGACACCTTTAGTGTTGGGGCTAGCGGGTACGGGACCCGCATTGCACCGGCCCCACTAACCCCGTCGAGGGAGGGATCAAGCGTTTCTGATCCCTCTCTCCCTAACCTGTGCGGATGCCCTGTAACAATTCGGGGCTGCCGGAGGGCGCCATGGTGGACAGAGGAGACCCGATGATCCCATGACGCCCTCGCGAACGGCACAGAGGGCGAAACGCCGGAGTGGGGTTTAGTGGGTAAACCTCTTTCCCTCCCTCTCGACAAGAGAGGGGGCCGAAGGAGGGAGTCCCACACCCCCCCCCTTCAAGGCTTCCCGCGGCTGGGGGGACGGTGCGTAACGCATTCCCCACTCCGACAAAAAAAAAGGACACCTTTTTAGTGTTAGCTAAATAATAACCACGATACAAAATTTAAATTTTGAAAAAAGCCCCGACATAGTGGACTGATTTTCATCGAACATGGCTAAGGACACTCCCTACCAGAGGGCGGAATTGCACATGGCAAAAATCAAACGTCAATAGAATTGGAACGTTAAATTTTATCGACATTTTCAGCTATCGATAAAAACAGTCACCTTTTAAATTTCTGCCTTTATTTGACCTCTGATTAGCTATTCGACCATTTGATTTTGACCTCTTTGACTAGATTAAAAGTTGTATAACATTTGAATACTATTTTTGTCACTAGCAGGGGCGGCTCACTCCGCGATCCTATCGCCGCGCTACAAGTATATCCTGGCGGCCGCGAGTTCGCGGCCTACTCAGGGGTGGCGCACATTCTCACGGAATGCACGTTCGCACTTTCTATTGTTACTTTACGTCGCGAGGTTTTTTAAGCGATGTCCGCGGGTGGAATGGCTAATAATACTTAGTTAAATAGACATATTGAATAAAATAAATACCAAAAGACATTCTTATACAGATCTACTACTGATTAAGTCCCACGGAAAAGTTCAATAAGGATTGTGATGTTAGAACCTTCAACAAAAATATATAAATAAAGCGTATATACCTAGAAAGTACTCAAGACTTGAATATGATAATATAACATTTAATGTGAGTATTAATTCGTTTGGATCCATTGGTAACCCTATCACCGGACGCCCCGCACGTGCGGCTCGTTTCTTTGTAAGAATGTTGTAGGTATTTAAAAAGGCGGCATTTCGGAAACATCAAAGCAGTGGGCCTTCTGTACTTGTACTATTATATATTCTGTGTCACTAGTCCTCTTGCAAAAACGTTTGAAAAAAAATGGTTAATCTAAAACGAAAAACAGTCAACAAATGGATAAAGAAGTATCCTCGTCTTACTTACGATGAAAACAACTCAATATACTGATAATTTCAGTTCAATCGATAGTCGATAAAATTTAACGTTCCAACTCGATTGACGTTTGATTTTTGCCATGAGCAATTCCGCCCTCTGCTCCCGACTAATTCAGATTTTAAACAAAAAAAAACAACGAAATTCGAGAGCTACGATGCCACAGACTGACAGATAAACAGACAGACAAATCAAACTTATAACACCCCATCATTTTTGCGTCGGGGTTTAATTTTAACATATTTTGTGAAAATGGACATGATATTTTATTGTCAACATATTTTGTGGCCTGAAAGTGTATTAAATAAATAGTACTTACGGATTTCATAGATGAAATATTCTCCAATAAAACAAAATAACGTGTCGTCCCAATGCGAACCAGGCACATAATGCGAACTGGATTGAATCCCATACCGACCTAAAGACGTTCTCATAATGACCGGAGTACAATAAACTAACCGGCCACAGGCAAAAATAATTATTGTTGTCTCCAAACTGATTTCTGTGGCCGGATGTTTTTAGTTTCATGTGCTCTTCCTACCCTGAGAATACAAACGCGAATTGATGTTGTACTTATCCATATTGTAAATGGAAAAGAGTGTGTGTCTGTTGGTTTGTCCGTGTTTGACGCCAAAACGAAGCGACGAATTAACGTGATTTTTTTAAGTGGAGATAGTTGAAGGGATGGATAGTGACGTAGGCTACTTTCTGCCTCTTTAAAACCCCCCACTTCCCTAAAATGGGGGCGGGAAGTTTGTATAGAGCATTCCGCATTTAACGCGAACGAAGCCACGGGCAAAAGCTAGTTTTATATAATCGCGGAAGCGCTGGTTGTCTGTAAGAGCGTGCGATTTTCAATCCGGAGGTCGCGGATTCAAACCCTTTTTTTCACGGAGTGTGACTGCAGTTGCGCACACTGTGTGGGACTCGCCGTATAGCTTTCCCTTCTCCTGGTAAGAAGGGGGAAATGGCCCTACCCACTAAACCGCACTCCGGCGTTTCACCCTCTTTTCCGTTCATGAGAGCTAGCGCACTGGGATCGGGGTGTTTATACTAAACTTTAGCACTGCGGCCTCCACAGATTTAAACACGTCTCGTAGGTACCAAGTTTTTCGGAATATTGCATGAAAGCACATTTGCCATCAGTCGCTTTTCGGTGAAGGAAAGCAGGAAAAATCCCATTATTTGTGGTGGAGGCGCGCACAGGTCTCATGAGCAAGGACCCCGCGAAGTACTACGGTCGAGCCTTGCTCTTGTGCATATCTGTCGCCAACAGATTTCCCTTAGTCGCCTTTTTACAACCACGGGATGAGGTGCAGTGGTGCTATTCTTTTCTGGTGCCGTGGCTAAATGGCATACGCGAAACGAAAATGAAACGCCGAGAAAGGTAGTCTGGCTCTGTCCCGCCAATAGAGATATATCAACGAGCGTTTCGTGAGTGTTTATGCCATATATTTGACTACGTCTTACACCTTGATGCTGGCACCACACGGCACATTGGATCTAATTTACCCTTTAAGAGTTGGAATGTCTGGGATTAGTTGCCAAAGCGAACGCCAGGATCAATGCCGGGATAACGCTAAGAAGGAGATTTATTTTACAGTAACAGTATGAAGCTACCTTTACTGCACGAGGCGTCTGAATGGGCAGTAACTATCTAATGGTCGCAGTCCTTTTGTATTGTGTACGGACTAGGTACACAGGCCCAATCTAGCGTACGATCATTGTCACGGGTAGACCTTGGAGTACACAGGGTACATAGTCGAATGCACAAATCTAATAATATATACATACATAGATACATATGGCCTTTTTGCTTTGCAATATTTCCTCGAGAAAAGTTAGAATAGGTCGGTTCTAGGTCGTTCTGCCGAAGTGTCTTTTCTTTACTATAATAGTACACACACTATTTATTAGATTATTACCCATGTGCCGAATCTTCTATGGAAATGATGGTACAGGGGAATCAAGATATCTTTACAGTAAATCCTAGAAAACGTTCTAAATCAGAGTATATTTTTTATAACACTCGAAGACACATTTTTTAATTAAATGGCTTCAGTCCATCTTAATATTCATAATCATAATCATAATCATTTATTAATAATAAAAATGGTCATAAATCAATATAAGTGATTGCCTATATCTAATAGCGACAAAATATTTCGCCAGTATTAAGAGTCATCTTTTCGATATGATATATTAATTAGTGATTTTGGTACGGTAAGTACGACAGTGTACGGTGAGTTGGCACTTGTAAATTGATAGCTAGCACAAGAGACGTGAACTACCGGCCATTGAGGACAAAAAAGAGGCTAAACGCGTTTCATTAATTCTTCATCAGCTTCTCATTACAACATGAGTTTACTGCATAATAAGCTATCGATATTACACTTTTCCCTTCACTAGCTCGGAAACACATGTTTTGTCCTTTAATACCAGCGGGTAAAAACGCATTTTATTATTAAACAACATTTAAAGAGCGTAATTATTCACGACACGAGACCGCTAAGATGGCGCTTGAACCGGAAGTCCGAAGACACATTTAAACGTTACGTCTATCTATAAGTCAGCCTCTCACCAAGTCACCTGTTTGTTTATCCCTATTAAATGTGTGGAGAGACTGGAGCACCGACAAAGCAAAGTGGGCTTAAAGTAGACAATAGGGTTAGAAACAGGACTGAGCAATATCGCCGGGTCATGGTCGCTGAACTAACTTGCTAACAATAAAGATTTCTGCCATTTTCTGTGTGCGGTTTTTATCTGTTTTTTGTACGCTTTTATATAATTTGCCATATTAAGTAGGTATTGGGTGAAATCGTGGAACCTACAGCTTAGCAAAAAAGAGCCGAAATGGTACTATTTTTTTATAAACTTACACTTAACTGGGTGCGTAGCCGAATGGCACAAACGCTCACGAAACGCTAGTAGATAATCTATCTCTATCGCTCTTGCGTATAGGCGCGACAGAGCCAGACTATCTTTCGCGGTGTTTCGTTTTCGTTTCGTGTCGTAGAAATGCCATTAGGTTACGGGGCCTGCATGTAATGTACTGATAAACTACGTCAGAGTTTCAGTAGCCTTATTCCAATGTCGCTTGCACAAATCGGATATAAATAGACAAAAGGCCGCATTACATTGTAAATGTAATGAATACATTGTTATGTCGTCGACCCATTGACGACAACATAGCTAGCTGGTACTGTAGTCCTACCACGAATTTGACACTAACATGTTCGTTGGAACATTTATGGAAACTTCTCATATATTTTGTATAGGAATATGAATTTTTCATTTTCGGGAAACGTAACGTAAAGTCACTTAGGGGTCAGTCTTCTGTGACTACGGCCAGTGCAAGATAACCGAACCGTCGTCGAAATTTCTGACACGGAAAAAAGTAAAGAAAAAGTTAATTTATCGCGCTAAACTTTTCATAAAACAGGCCATACTAACTGAAAACAAAAAAAAACTAAATGAAATTTCATCCGTTCACTACGAGGGACTCTGAACAAACAGACTACCATGAATTTTTTGCGTCGGGGGTTAAAAAGTAAACGCGGACTCACAGTTTAGGAATGAAGTTTGCAAAATCTGAACTACGAAGTGAACGTCATTCGATTGCATCTTTTACTTTCAAACCCATGAACAGTTCTTTACTTACCCCATGACATTTTCACGCTATCAAGTAACGTATTCCAAAACGCCTAAGCTTTACTCATATCATAGTAGAAGCTCGAATCTCCGTCAGTTACGATTTGCCGCCAAATGCACTCAACTGATTAACTGCCGCCAGATGGAGCCATCTTGTTTACGATACGAGCTCAATGCCCGATTGATTCCTCCCGGGGGCCTAGCCAAGACGACGAACGAACTAAAACGAAACGAATATAACCATATGCTACCATCTTGTTTAAACGAAATCAATAGCCGATTCATCGGAGGCTCCTGATGTTTCATGGCATGGCGAATCTTATACTCACATGTTACACATATAATCACTCACGCCCGTATTCCCAAACGAGATGTGCCGCACACATGAATCTGCCCAAGTTTCAGTACCGCACTTAGTAATTAATGGCTTTATAGAACTTTTTTTTTATACCACGTCGGTGGCAAACAGGTATACGGCCCGCCTGATGGAAAGCGGTCACCGTAACCTATGGACGCCTGCAACTCAAGGGGTGTCACATGCGCTTTGCCGACCCATTAGAAACTTGTACACTCCTTTTTTGAAGAACTTCATACTGTAGTTGTAGTTCATCGGCGGCGGCCTCGACAGGGAGCTCATTCCACAGCCGGAGCGTTCGTGGGAGGAAATTCCTCTGAAACCGCACGGTGCGCGGTAGAAATAGTTACTTATTTGTTATACAAGGGTGCAAAGATGTATTTTACCGTCGAGTTTGGAATTGAAAAACGAGCAAGTGAAAGGATTCTATAGTTACGACCGGTCTGGCGCAGTCGGTAGTGACCCTGCCTGCTGCGCCGCGGTCCCGGGTTCGAATCCCGGTAAGGGCATTTATTTGTGTGATGAGCACAGATATTTGTTCCTGAGTCATGGATGTTTTCTATGTATATAAGTATTTATATATTATATATATCGTTGTCTGAGTACCCACAACACAAGCCTTCTTGAGCTTACCGTGGGCCTCAGTCAATCTGTGTAAGAATGTCCTATAATATTTAATATTTATTTATTTATTTATTATTTATTTATTTATAGTTGAACCTAGAGCGAAGCGATTCGTTCGAGAATAGAATCCTGAACTTGGCGAGTTTTTAAAACACACGAGAAGTAAAATACACTTGTACCCGTGTGTAACAAACTTTTCCCCTCACTATAGCGAGGAAAGTACGAAGCAAAAAATGCGTTTATCACTGCTTCCAGTAGTTCCACAGGTGGTAAATCATCTTCATCACTAGATTCACCCACTTTTATCAATTTTATGCAGAAAATTTGACAATATTAATTATTAAATTACTTTATCCACTAGTGGATAAAATGCACTTTTAACAATATTGTGATAATTGTGATAGCTTGCGAGACTAGACTAATGTACATATGATAATGTCTAATAAACTTTTCACCGACTTCAATTGGTCTGATAATCCTGATTTAATGTTTAGGTACTACTCGTCATCGCTCTGTCTCTGTCAAATAATGTTTGCGAGAATGGGACGCATCGCCGACTATTCGTTTTATTGCATTTCGATACAATCCATACTAATATTATAAATGGAAAAGTGTATGTGTCTGTTTGTTTGTCCTTCTTTTACGGCAAAACGGAGCGACGTATTGACGTGATTTTTTTAAGTGGAGAAATTTGAAGAGATGGAGAGTGACATAAGCTACTTTTTGTCTCTTTCTAACGCGAGCGAAGCCGCGGGCAAAAGCTAGTTATAAATAAACTTAGGGGCTTTACATTATTCAATTGTACTTTATTGACAATTAAAACGAAAATAGCTTCTACTATATATGTTATGGACCAAGTAATAAATCGGGTATAATGAATTTAAATACATCCCGGGCATGTATTTTAATGCCCATTGTGACGGGCAGTTTGATAATAACTGTTCAAATAATTTTATTGCCCGGGCATTATACATTATGCCCATCCTACTTTATTGACAATTAAAATAAAACCGGATAGCTTCTATTACCTATATACAAATCAATGTACAAATACACTACAATATAAATTAACAATTTCAATATAAGCTAAAAATACCATTTGTTATAATAAAACTAACTTAATAACTATTAACTTTACATTAGTTATTTTATTGTTCTTGGCAACATCAGCTAATAAATTTCATTTTATTAAGATTCACACTTCTACTACGTCTCAAGAACTTTGACTTAATGTAATTTGTTGCGCTAGATTGAAATTTAACTACAAAATGACATGTTTTACGACCCCTATGTCGTAAATTTTAAACTGTAGGGTACTTACAATTTAATATGCGTGAGATAGCTTTACTGAGATTTGTACCTATATGGTATTACTACACTGAACCTTACTTAACAAATTTGATATAGGTACCGAAAGCGAGGTAGATAAAAATGTAAAAAGATATAATGACTTACCTACACACTAAAATATCACTTTAAAGTGTGTTGTCCGTGAATTGCTGACCAACTTATTAGTCAATGCTGAGGAGGCACACTGACATTTTATTCCGCCAGGCGGCACCCGTGCAAGTGTCCAGAGGCATGTCACTGTCATCATACGTGTGAGAGAGAGAAAATATCTTCTCGCTCTTACGTATGAAATTCTTTATCTGTGCAATGGACTAATAGGTTGGCGCCATCTGTCATAACCTTTGAGTGTGCCTCCTCATTGGTACCTACCGATTATCTCGAAGAAAGTTTCTTCTGCTCTAAACGGCAGCTCCGAAATTTGAACCAGAGATTCATAGTCGAATCGTGGTCAATTCTCTGGGTGTTTCTAACCTAATCTTCTTCTTGATGTAACTTTTGGAGTCGGGCCTTCTTTCGGGTTTAACGCCGGGCCGATTTATACCGAGTTGTCAACAACGGGATAGAATAGAACTCAAAACCTAGACCTTTAATAAGGGATATGCGAGATATGTTGTCAAAGCGGACCCCAGGCTCCCATGAGCAATGGCAAATGCCGGGATAACGCAAGGAGGATGATGATGCGAGATATGTCGGCAATCGATTTCCGCGATACATTTCTCTATCGGATAATAAACATATAGATTACTTTACATCCATTCCCAAATTGGACACAGATAACCTAATTCAATGCAATGGTCCCATAAATACGAACACATGTCAGAATTATAGTTCCATTAAAGGCGAGATTGCACTCAAGAGTTGAAACTTGTGAAGTGGAATCTTGCCGACTGAACCGAATGCAATAAGCAAACTTCCTCTGAGAAATAAACTTCTATCTTATTGCAGAAGCAATTCTACGAGAAATTGCTTTTACTGGCCTCGGGGTTAGGTATTTTACGGGCACAAATTTTACGATATCAAATAAGTTTGCCAAATTGGATATTAAACCCATAATTTGGCAGAAAACACCAGAATCATCACCAGGGCCCGTAACTTTCATGCCGATGACATCAATTTGACGTCACGTTGCTGATTCAAATAGTTTTATTGTAATAATTAATTATTATTCATTAATCAATTTAATTATGTACAAATAACTTCAAAAGAAAGTTATTCATACGTGGAATAATTAATACCTACTTGATACGTGAAACGAAAAGGAAACAATTTGTTTTGTTTTAATAATTTATTGAAATATGGTACCTAACAAAACTATTTAATAAAATGTATGTATGAAAAATAAACAAATAATTTAATTTACTTTTCACGTATCAAGTATTAATTATTTCACTTATGAATAGATTAGTTTTAAAGTCATGATTAAAATGATTGATGAATAATGATTAATTATTAAATAAAACTCTTGAATCATCCTATATGCAACGTGACGTCAAATTTATGTCATCGGCATGAAAGTTACGGGCCCTGATCATCACTAATCTATTGATGATTTAAAAAAAAATACAAAAGAGGGTCAAAGATTGTGTACCTGCAATGAAATTAAGGGTCAAATTACAATTGAAAACTGAGTAAAGGTGAGATTAAACCATGCCGAATTATCAAGAACTACCAAAAGAAAATAAACAAGTTTTTGAAACAAATCTAGTAACTAGAAAACATCACAAAATAATCTAGAACCATTAATACGAGATCATTCTGAAACATGATCTGAACGCATATGTTGATGTACTTTAGGATCGTACGCGATTGTTGCTAAGCAACGAGTTATTTAACAGCTGAAGTAGATGTTGGTATATGATATACTAGCTTTTGCCCGCGGCTTCGCTCGCGTTAGAAAGAGACAAAAAGTAGCCCATGTCACTCTCCATCCCTTCAACTATCTCCACTTAAAAAATCACGTCAATTCGTCGCTCCGTTTTGCCGTGAAAGACGGACAAACAAACAGACACACACTTTCCAATTTATAATATTAGTATGGATTCTTCTCGGCTCGAACCAATGAGTTTTTCACTGGTTTTTCGAAACTTACTTATGTGCCAAATGTCATTTCATATTTGCCAGTCGCTTTTCGGCGAATGGAAATATCGGCATCGTGAGGAAACCGGACTTCCAATAATAGTCAGGGACCAATCGACCTCTTTTCCAAAAAGTCGTCGACATCTCTTCTAAATACCTAAAACAGGTATGGATGTGTTCCTCGTTCTCTCCAGATTACGAAGACCTGTTTTAGTTTAAGGTGAGGAGGGACGGGTCATGAAAAAGGCCTTGTTAATACCCTTCGGGTTGGAAGGTCAGATGGGATTAGTCTCTTTCTCATGAGTCGTGGCGAATGCCGGGATAACGCAGGGATGATGAGGATATCGTTCTTTTGTATTGGTGCGATATAAATATGGTGCGGGAAAATGAAGGCTGGGGGACAAATTCAACTAATCGAATATGTATTTTCAACCTTTTAAACCATTAACAGTGCCATATGTGTGGTAACATATTCGTGCATATTCAGTGGACAGATGTGCCACTAACATAGGTTTTTATTTCTTTCCCATCACGGAACAATAGGTTTTTTATTATTATTATTTGAAATTGCCCCACAGTCGAAATTGGCCCATGTGCACCTTATACATATTTAGAAATTACGGTTTTCACCATATTGATAAGTCTTAGTATAAACTCACGACCCTTTTAAATAGGTCTAACTTGTGGGAATGAAAGGTTCATTGTCCAACGAGTGTGTATCTATGTATGTCCCAATGAACTTTAACTAAATAATGCCCTCTTGAAGATTAAACTGGGCGGAGAGAAAATGGCGGCCGAAGATTGTTTAGTTCGTAACGGTTAGGGTCACTCCTAAAATAGCCGGCCTGTTACGGATAAGGGCTTATCATGCGAATTGTCTTTAACTATTAGCTCCTTAATTTCCAAGTTTTCTATTAGGTACATACATACATATAATATTAATGAGAAAGTGTGTGTGTCTGTTTGTTTGTCCGTCTTTCACTGCAAAACGGAGCGTCGAATTGACTATAGTTGAAGGGATTGAGAGTGATATAGACTACGTTTTATCTCTTTCTAACCCCTCACACTTCCCTTAAATGGGGGGTTGAAGTTTGTTTAACAGTTAACCCCTTTTGACACAGGTAAAAATAGCTTACATATCTGGTAAATGTTATTTACATGTCGCAGTTTCCCCAGTCGATTTTCATGACATTTTGAGAAGCCGAAGCCAATGAACCCATGCATTTACTTGCTTAGTTTAAATCTATGTATCGAAAATATGTATATGTATGTACTATACATAGAATGTATGTGTTCAAAAGAGAATATAAAGAATTACCTAACATTTATTATAACGTAGGTATATTTTCGGTTTCAATCAATTGCAAAACGTCCAAATAATCTCCTTAATTTTCCTTTAGGTATCTTCAGTAGCTTTTCGTTTTTCTCCACTATCTGTAGTAGTCTATATGCAAACATACCATATTATGTAGATATATAATATATAACTATATGTCCTGATCACAGGTCCTGATACTTGTAAAGGTCACGCGCTATTGTTTTACACGTCTGTAGATAGCTTGACCTAGAATTGTACATTGTATACTGGATCAAGTTCAAGGTCACAAACCGGTGTTTAACTTTGCCTCTATAAGAATACAAGCTTTTGCCCGCGGCTTCCCTCGCGTTAGAAAGAGTCAAGAAGTAGCCTATGTCACTCTCCATCCCTTCAACTATCTCCACCTCAAAAATCACGTAAATTCGTCTCTCCATACGAAAGACGGACAAACAATCAGACACACACACTTTCCCATTTATAATACTAGTATGGATTTATAATATTAGTATGGAGTAGTATGGATTACATAATTAAATAATTACAGTGATTTTGAGATATTTTCTACTCATAACTATATTATTCTATACCTACCATTAAGGGTATCTACAGGCTAATTTTCAAATGTTAAAATCTATTATAAGTTCGAGATAACATATAAGTAGGTATCTCCAAAAGTTAGACGGTTATCCAACGTTTCAAACGAGCTAGAGATTTTTTAGAATAGGTAGCGTGCGTTTGGTCACGATCCTAAGCTTAAAGTAACGATCTGAGACGAGAAAATAATCATTATCATCCTAACAGGACCGTGACATCATGATAATATACTTATCCGCAAACCTGGGGGACTAGCCAACATTTCATTTCATTTTTACTGATGTATCATTCCGGTACATCATCATCCTTGCGTTATCCCGGCATTTGCCACGGCTCATGAGAGCCTGGGGTCCGCTTTGACAACTAATCCCAAGATTTGGCGTGGGCACTAGTTTTTACGATAGCGACTGCCATCTGACCTTCCAACCCGAAGGGTAAACTAGACCTTATTGGAATTAGTCCGGTTTCCTCACGATGTTTTCCTTCACCGAAAAGGAACTGGCAAATAACAAACGACATTTCGCACATAAATTCCGAAAAACTCATTGGTGCAAGCCGGGGTTCGAACCCGCGACCTCCGAAACGAAAGTCGCACGTACTTACCGCTAGGCTTCAGGAAGTAATAGGACATTATTATTGACATGACCACAAATTGCAAACACCACCACAGAATATAATAATAGTACAAGTACAGAAGGCTCACTCCTTTGATATTCACACAATGCCGCCATTCTAAATTCTTACCTACATTAACAAACGGACCGCACGCGAGCAGCCGACATTGAATTCTATTGCGCCGCGCGAAGGTCGTCTCCACGTCTCCGGCATGTACTTGTAGCGCGGCGGTAGAATTGCGGAGTGAGCCGCTCCTGACACCACGCAGAAAGAGCGTGTTGCACTTGCAACTCTAGTGCAGTTGTAGCAGGGGCGGCTCACTCCGCGATCCTTTCGCCGCGCTACAAGTACATGCCGGCGGCCGCGAGTTCGCGGCCCATTCAGTGGTGACGACCTTCGCGCGGCGCAATAGAATTCAATGTCGTCTGCACGCGTGCGGTCCGTTTGTTAATGTAGGTAAGAATTTAGAATGGCGGCGTTTTGTGAACATCAAAGGAGTGAGCCTTCTGTACTTGTACTATTATATGTTCTGTGGTTGTAGCTGCATGGATGCATTTAGTTTTCAATTATGTCCGCCCTGAAACGCTCTGAGCTGAACAATTATCGTTTGTTTGTGTGTATAAATGTATGTATAACACAGAAGCGACACACATATACATACAATGTATATGTGTGTCGCTTAACTGCTGTAACTAGTTATAGATACTATATATAAATATATATTTATTTACTATATATATTGTTATATATTCTTTATATTTGATGTACCTTTTATTCCAATTTTATTTTATTATTTTTTGTTTTAGTCTCTTTTATATTTTTATGGGCTTTCCTATAAACTGTTGTACTAAGTGCTATATTTGTCTACCATTCTTCATCACATTTCACCTACTCAAAGGTTAGCTGGAAGAAATCCCTTAAAGGGATAAGTTCGCCTTTGTACTGTCTATCCTGTGTCATATTTGTGTTTTGTGTTTTGTACAATAAAGAGTTTATACATACATACATACATACAATGAGTAATTTTAATATGTATCTCTATTATCTTAGCGTTTAGCCTGACGTCCTCAAGTTAGATTTACTTGGTAGAGTATTAACCAAGATCGATTTAATACTGGACTGACAAAACCCATACAAAATAGCGTACCCCTGAAATGTATGGGCCTTTTAGGTTTAAAACTAGATGGCGCTGTTTTGCAGCCTGAAAGGCCAAAATCATATTTTCCCCAAATATGTTTGCGTGTTTTTATTTTTTAACCCCCGACGCAAAAACGAAGGGGTGTTATAAGTTTGACGTGTCTGTCTGTGTGTATGTCTGTCTGTCTGTCTGTCTGTCTGTCTGTCTGTTTGTCTGTCTGTCTGTGTGTGTGTCTGTCTGTGGCATCGTAGCTCTCGAACGGATAAACCGATTTTGATTTAGTTTTTTTTGTCTGAAAGCTGAGTTAGTCGGGAGTGTTCTTAGTCATGTTTCATGAAAATCGGTCCACTAGGTCGCGGTCGGGGGTTTTTTCAAAATTTTAATTTTGTGGTTATTATAAGAACAAATGACATATTACCTTATAATCATGACATCACTTTGACATGACATGACACATTTTGAAAAAAAAAAAATTGTAGGCATCGTTGGTGTAGTTATGATAGTATTTAATAGGTGGCGCTAAAAAATCGAGGTACGATTCTTTACTCGTATAAGAAAAAATAAAAATAAATTAAAATAGTATTTGTAAATGGAACTACTTATATATATAAATAACCCTTTTTTAGTCAAATACCCCTATGTAATACTGTATTTAAATTTATCAACGATTGGCAAAATAAATATAGTCTAGGTACTGATTCTAATGAACGCTGAAAGACTTGACATCATACGATTCAAAAATTTAAACATTTTGCAAGAGGTGACGACTGAAATCTCATATATAATAGTACATTACGATACAAGTGCGTAAAAAAAGGAAGTTCGAAACGAGTGGCGATAAATTAAAACACGACCGAAGGGAGTGTTTTAAATCGACACGAGTTACGAATTTCCTTTTTGCACGTGTATCGTACGACGTTTTTCAGTACAGATGAGCTTCCGAAGTTTCGACCTGTTATATAATGAACCACTTCTCGCACTAGTGCGTAAAAAAAACACCATCTGTACTGAAAACGTTATTTTATTAATCACGGACGCAATATTTATTAACTTGAATTTCCGCGCAATTTAACGTCTAATTCAATTAAAACGTATCAGTTATGGGTAATTTGAGAGATCATCATTATCATTAGATAAATTTCTTATCCCAAATTTTCAATTCTGTGGGTCTAGTGAAAAAGGGTATAACTCAAATTGACTCGGTGAAAAAGGTCACAAGTCCGAGGTGGGACTTGTGCCCTTTTTCACCGAGTCAATTTGAGTTATACGTTATACCCTTTTTCACTAGACCCACAGAATTCACTCGTGAGGATCGAGATTTCACGAACGGGTTATTCTAAATTTAAACAAGAAGCTTACCTTCTAATGAACACAAGTTAAATTATAATCTATTGAAAATATTTCAACTCACTCAAGTGAGGATCGAGATTTCACGAACGGGTTATTCTAAATTTAAACAAGAAGCTTACCTTTCCAAATCTCTCATTGGTCTCTGGCTTCGGCGCTGTATCAAACAGATTCAGCCTCGAACTTTGAAAGAAGTCCGCACTAGAATTCGTCCTTGAGAACAGTTCTGAAGTTGAGCTTTCTCTAGTAAGCGAGGGTCGGGGTTTCACGAAGGGGTTGTTCCGAGCCCTGGCCTGTTGTTTTATCCAGTTGAATTTGTTGTTGGTAGTGCTTGGGGAATCGGGAGAGTCCGTGGTATCGGAGGAACTTTCTTGGACGTCTGTCATGGTGCTTGTGGAGACACTTTCACTGAGTTTTATATCTAATCTGTTTTAAAGTCTTTTTATAAGATATAGGAAGTTTTTATGAAGTCTGATCCATTTCAGTATTTGGCACTAGTGTTTATGTAGCTTTGCTGGCATTTCAATGGAATTTCTCAGAGATACTAAGACTTTTCAGATTTATAATTGCAGATTTTTGAAGTTGAATTTAGGGACGCCTAATTCAATGCAATGTTTTACAGGATATTTTTATACTTTTACACACATTTTTGACACATTTGAAATACGATTATTTACATTTTCAATAAGTTTATCACTGTTCCTTAATAGCTTTCAATCCGTCATTTATTTATATACACTATATTTGAACTCCACAAACTTAACACTATTAATTTTAAGAAAACCGGCTAATATCTTCCGATATCACTGTAAACAGCACCAACACCGGCAAGGTCATATATTGACGTACGTAAAAACATACGTACATTTAAATATATGTTAATGTGCGCGTGCGCGCGCGACGGACAGATATATACTGCGCGCGCGATCCGCGCAGCGCGAAGATATAGTACCTATGGACGTTTGCGTTTCGTATACAGTTTGATTTGCGAGATAACGTGTGTAAACAAATAGTAAATTATTAAATTATGGGATGGATGGAGATTGCGGAAATGTGGACGGATTTAGTTTTTATTATTTATGTTTATATGTATTAAAATGTATAAGGTATAGCGGGGCAAATCTCGACTGGGGGGCAATTGTAACTAACTAACTATGATGTTTCTACATGTATCCTCTGAACACGCCTACCATATATAACCAGTGGACACTCTATTTAATAATGCAAACATTGTAAAACATGGAAAAAATGGACCAATTACATTTGGCCCTCAGTCGAGATTTGCCCCGCTGTACCTTATGTGCTGTTTAAAGTATCACATGAATAATTGTATTTATCTGTGTTTATTAAAAAAAAAACATAATTCGCTTGCCCTTATCCCAGTCAGTTGTGGTCGGCGCAGAATGTCTTATATCTTTTCCCTTTCATACGTCTCTACCAACTCATCGTAAATAGGCATCCGTTTCATATCATATCTAGTTTGTAAGTCCTACTAATAACATATGTGTCTATGGTTACACGAAATAAATATATTCATTCATTCATTAATTCATATCTCAATAATTTCACACAGTCCATCCTCCTTTAATAAAAATGTATACAAGTGCTGTTAAAGCATCACATTCATTAAACTTTTGTTAATTTTTCGATCATCTCCATGGATAGTCTAGGTAAGCGGCTGGTCCATACAAGCCGATTCCCACCGGCTTGCCTAAAATTGATTACTAGTAAAGTACCTAATGTTTAGGTAGGTTTCTTTTTGCTCAGTGTTGTCTAGCAGAAATTTTCACCAGCCGCCACTGTTAGGTATGCCAACATATGGCAAAATTTGGCTGATGCAGCGAGTGTATTGTACACAGAACTAAATCAAGATTAGAAGAAAATTTAGTTCTGTGGTATTGTTGTTGGTAGGTTGCTATGAAACCGTTGTTATTGTAATGTCTGTACAATCAACCGTCATTCATCTGGTTTTGTGAATCAAATATATTCCTTGATAATCCACTGGGCCCATAACTGGCCCGAATCTGATAGCTTGGGAATGCAGGAAGCAGACTTGCGTCTCGGTTTCCTCAACGGAATCGGAATTTGTCGCATTATCTGAAGCATCCAAGGAAGCTGTATACCTCCAGAGGTTAGTGAGTCACGTAATCAATAGAGGGAGCTCTGAGAAAGTCAAGTTGTTTGTAGACAACCAGAGCGCTATGGCGTTGGCGAACAATCCCGTTTTTCACCGACGCACTAAACATGTGGATATTAGATTCCACTACGTGCGTCACTGCGTCAATGAGGGGTTGATTCAGTTGGAGTACATTCCTACTGAAGATAACTTGGCTGATGTCTTAACCAAGCCATTGCCCCGTGTTAAGTTTGAATGTGTGACTGGTTTAGGTTTAGACTTGAGTTCTTGATGATACTGTGGATGTTCACATGATGATGGATGGTTGCTTGAGAGGAAGTGTTGGTAGGTTGCTATGAAACCGTTGTTATTGTAATGTCTGTACAATCAACCGTCATTCATCTGGTTTTGTGAATCAAATATATTCCTTGATAATCCACTGCGCCTTATTACTCTTCAATAATTGTACGTACAGTCAACCAATTGGACCCCTAGACCACTGTAGAACTATGTCACACTTGTCACAGTGACGTTATAAATCAGATTGTAAAAAATCTCTTACTGCTTGTCATTTTGACATGGTTGTAGAGTCCTCTAGGGTTGCAAAAAAACGGTTTTTTTTCTGGCTTGAAAAAAAAACATGAAAAAAAACCTTGAAAAAAAAACAGTTTTTTTTCTGGAGTATGTTTTTTTTCTAAAGTACGAAATCTCAAAATTTGCAAAGCAGTTAATACTTTTATACGGTTTTTTAGACTTAATGTCAACTATTAAACGAATTTAATCAAATAACTTTAATTTCTGGTCTTATAAAAGTAACATTTACGAAATCTGTAGTTGGTAGTTATCACTATTTACTGTTGGCAACACCACCGCCTCTCCACGCTGCATGCACGCAGCATCGGGGATTCCCCAATAAACGTTTGTATACTGAATGTTAATCGAATTAAAATGTATGTTTTGTTATTGAAACAAGTTACAAGTCACGAAAAACCGGTATTGTCGAATTATTTGTTCATCTGAAAAAAAAACCATATTTAGAAAAAAAAACCATGGTGCTCGGTTTTTTTTTCATGTTTTTTTTTCATAATTCTGAAAAAAAACATTTGGTTTTTTTTCTATTTGCAACCCTAGGCCTAGGGTTCTAATTGGTTGACTGTAGCTACCGGCTTACTACTTAATACTTCTAATAATGACGATTTTATGATAAACAACGCGCATCAGTATAATTCCACAATTTATTATAATTTCCTGGGAATTCCTCACCGACTTTTCCAATCTTTCAATTCTATAATTTTCTTTTTCTTATTAAAACCCAATCTGTATGTAAGTTCTAACTTCTAGACCTCGTCAATCCACCATTCGTCCGCCATTTTGAAAAAAAAAATCTTGTTTTCTTGATATCTGTTGAATTTCAACATAATCTGCTGTAAACTGTTGACACCTTGTTTACGCTTTCCATTCACGTTCATTCATACAATTAATTATTATTATTTACTACTTTGTTTACTTATTGGCAGTACGATTGCGTGAGTCACTAATTGAGGGCATATTGTTTCATTCATTATCTACACACAGGGTGGCTAGCCGAATGGCACAATCGCTCACGAAACGAAGCGCTAGTAGATATCTATCTCTATCGCGCTTGCGTATTGGCGCGACAGAGCCAGCGGCGTATCGCTTTCGTTTGGCGTCGGAGAAATGCCATTCGGCTACGGGGCCAGGTATGTCTATAATTATTGTCAACAATGTGGGTAACAGCTGTTACTATTAAACTACGGTAATAGAATTACATGTTGGGTTTACTATGTACACAGAAATAAATGTTGATTTAGTTCTGTAACTATGTAGCTTTGTCATGAATACACTGAAGAGCATTTCTTTTTTTTCGCCACTTTTATGAAATGTTTTTTGGAAAAAAAATATGCTGTTTCTACTCAGAATCACTATCTTTTTCAATCCTAGTAGTTAAAAAAATTATCACATACGATTTTTTCTTATTTTATTAACATTTTCCGTACATGACGTGTGGGGTAACAAAAGAGGAAAGTAGCAAAAATGTATGCAAATTCTGGGACACTTTGTCTACCAGTGAGATTAAAAGTCCTAGTGATTCTGAGTGCAATCGACCTAAAATTCCTTAAAAAAATTAAAATAAAAAAATGGCAAAAAAAAGAAATGCTCTGAATTATACTTACATACATAAATGGCTGTATGTATGTATAATTCAATGTATCATGCCACGCCTGTATTCCCAAAAGGGACATACCTAGTCATTATTATACCTACCTACATCAGCGTTCGTAGCCGAATGCACAACACACGTAACGCTCACGAAACGAAACGTTCGTAGATAGGTATCTATGTCTATCGCTCTTGCGTATTGGCGCGACAGAGCCAGACCACCTTTCGCGGCGTTTCGTTTTCGTTTCGCGTCGTATAAAATGCCATTCGGCTACGGGGCCAGGCGGGCTAACTTATATTAGCTTGCGGTCTCGCGCGCGAGTCCATACACTGAGAGAAAATACAACCAGTTTTCATGTTCGTTCAACAAGTTTTTTGGTTAAAATAGCGCCTACGTGCTATTTGGTTCAAACAACAAGCTACTTGTCATTTGAATCGGCAATATATTTGAATCAACAAGTCGATTTTATAAAAACAACCTGACACATATTGTTTTAAACATACGTTTGGCTGATTCAAACGGATAAACCGCAACAAGTCGAACTTGTTAAATTCACAATGCAAATTTCTCTCAGTGTATATCTAGCGCGACTTGAAGTAGTATCTAATTGTTACTTGTCATTTAGTACTAGGGACTAGAGCGTATGTCATGTTTTTTTATTACTTCCTCGGTTCCTCATGGCTGAGAGTCGCGACCACATGTCGTTATTTTGTGCACCAAAGTCTCTCCATTATTACGCACGGTTTTCTGAAGTCCTAGTTCAAAACATATGTAGGTATAGTATAACTGTGTATACCTTATCATGACAACCATGGTCAAGTAAATAATTCGTTCCATACAATGCTGTCATCAAGACCTTTGTCTGCCGAGTAATCGTCGTAATTAAAATCATTACGTTGTAAGTCTATCATCTTTTTGCGATGGTCGTTGTAATCATGTTTCATTTCCTTTGAAGAGAACTTAAATAGGTACGCAAATTAATCGTAGGTAAATAATGATAATACAGGCCTTTGCATATATAACAGATGATTTAAGGAGATAGAGCAGGTCTCTAACCCCCGCCCACCTGGAGGAGCATACACCTGCCGTGTGTGTGACGAGGGATCCTCTCTCGAATTGGGCTATACAGCCACGAACGTAAGACGCAAGTGTCGTAAGAATGCTGCTTAAATCATCTGCTGTAGGTAAATAAACACTCATAAGTAATTTAAGATTTTTGATCTGAAGAAAAAAATTAAAAATTACATCAACAGGACTCGAACTTGCGACCTTCTCGAATACAGTCAGCTGGAAGCCTGAGTTCAGAAGCTTGCAGATTCAAATTCTGCCAGAGGTATAAATTTTCATTTTTTTTTTAGTTTTAAAATTTGTACTATCGATTGCAGATGTTTCTGCTTGTAGAAGCTATCAAATAAAAGCGCTTAACCTGGTAAAAAATATAATTTGCGCATTTGAGATGTTAACAACACGTATAGGTATTTTTTTAAATGAAAGCGTAACGCTTGTAGGTACATAAAAAATAGTCAAATTAGCTGACTACGGACTCTTCTTAAGGTATTTTTATCAATTTTATCATCTAAGTGACCTAATTAAAATTCGCATTCACGTAGCTCCGACTAAAATGCAATATTGAAAAGGCCTCCACAATTTTCCAGTCATGAAGAAAGGCCCAAGTACCCTTGACGGATCTCCGGGATCTTGGATAAAGCTGACATTACATCTTAGCATTCTTAGCCTTATTAACTAGGCCTGTTGCCAAAAGTATTTTTCACGTTACGTAGCGATCTAAACGCAGTCTGGTTCTGTCGCGCCATTACAGAAAAGATAGGGAAAGCTAGATATACGATACGGTACGGAGCGTCAGCGATTATACGCCTGGCAGGGTACGTAGTGCTCGCTCGCCTCGAGCCCTAAGGGATATTACCCCCCTGATTGATGCCAGAGAGGGAGATCAAGCGTTTCTGATCCCCTTCCTCATGCGGGTGCCTTAGTCGCAAGGCCGGGCAATGCCGGAGGGCGCCGTGGTGAATGACATGATGAACATACATCGATCCCAGCGCGCCCTCACGAACGGCAGAGAGGATGAAACGCCGGAGTGGGTTTAGTGGGTAGAGCCAAGTTTCCCCCCTCTCGCTAGGGGAGGGGAAAGAAACAGCGAGTCCCACACATCGTGCGTAACAGCATTCCCACTCCATCAAAAAAACAAAAAATAAACAGGGTACGTAGTGCTAAAAAATACATTTCACAAACGCTCACGATATATCGTTTTCGTAGCTATCCCTCTCTATTGTCTTCCGTATTGGTGCGACAGAGCTAGACTGCGTTTCGATCGGCGTCAAGCGTCAACGATTGTCATTCGGCTAGGCCGACAGGGCCTCTAGGCCCTGGTTGCATAATTAATCAGATAGGAGTTTAAGTATTAGGTTTCCTTAATATTATCGTCCTATTTTTACAGCTGCGTCGTTTTTATCTTTCCCTATGTTATGGAAATTTTATTTAACTTAAGTTTCCTTAAATTTGGTAATTGTTTTGTTTTTCTTTATCACATAAACATAAAAGACATTTTCCCCTCACTGGCTCGGAAACACGTGTTTTGTCCTTTAATACCAGCGGGTAAAAACGCATTTTATCCACTAGTGGGTAAAGTAATTTGACCTTGAATAAAGTCAAAGGAACTGCTTTCAAATTGATAAAAGTAGGTGAATCTAGTAATAAAGATGATTTACCACCTGTGGAACTACTGGAAGCAGTGATAAACGCATTTTTTGCGTTGTAGTTTCCTCGCTATAGTGAGGGGAAAAGTTTTGTGTTACACTCGGGTGCAAATGTATTTTACTTCTCGTGTGTTAAAAAACTCGCAAGTTCAGGATTCTATTCTCGAACCACTCGCTTCGCTCGTGGTTCAACTATAGAATCCTTTCACTTGCTCGTTTTTCAATTCCACACTTGGCGTTAAAATACAACTTTGCCCCCTTGTATAACAAATAACTATTAATCAGGTACCTACATAGTGGAATATACCGGGTGGACCTGTAATAGGGAACTTGCCTGTAGTTAAAATAAAATTTTATACCATGCACGAAACAAAGCATCAGATAATAATAAGAAGAACATGGACAGAAGGTTTTTTTTAATGCAATTTCTATTTAATAAGTCACGTAGAAATATATAAAGTAACTGAGTTGACTGTGACGTCACTCAATTCGATTTCATATAAATTCCATATTAGCAAGTCGTTCAAATTCGTTTTGACAGTTCTTAAAAAGAAGCTGATTTGACTAGGATGCAAGTAGCCTATACTAGCAAATAATTAAAAAAATATTTCATACTCCTCAAACGATGAGACTTTTTTCCAATAACTATTCAAATAGGTACACTAAAGTTCACATACAGTTACGACTTCGATTATTAGAAGTCAGAAAATATTTCTGAAATTAAAGATCGTTTAATTAATTTGTATGTACCTATCTGATTTGCAACTACTGACTAAGTGATCAGTTTTTTTAGGACATAAACGCCTAAATCGCAAACAATATTAGCAATGGCAACATTTCTTTTTAATAGGCCATAAAAGTCGTTTATACACAAAGTTGTTGATGGCTCAGGAACTCCCAACGACTTTCAGATAGACATCAAACGTCAGTGCAGTCATTTTGGGGCACTTACTCTGTACACTATGTAACATAATTGCCGAAGATAAATCCTACGGCTTATACATTACCTTCTATAGTACCTTTAATTTTCATGGTGTTTATTTAAAAAAAAGGAAGTGGTATTCGTAACCGCTATTCGATACCGGTTATGCTCTTAAATGGATCACCAGCATTAATGTTACATTCTGTATAATGTTTTCTCGATTATGAACAGGGTGCACAAAAATTGGTAACCAAAATTTCTCCTCTCCTTGAAAAATATCGAAGTATATTATACTAGTTTTTGCCCGCGGCTTCGCTAAATTCTAAAATTGCGGAATGCTCCATACACGCAACGCCTATTTTAGGGAAGTGGGGGTTAGAAAATGACAAAAAGTAGCCTATGTCGTTTTCTATCCCTTCAACTATCTCCACCTAAAAAAAATCACGTCAATTCGTCGCTCCATTTTTCCGTGAAAGACGGACAAGCTAACAGACACACACACCTTCATTTTGAGGCTATTTTTTTGTCAGCTTTGTATGTATGTATGTATGTATAAACTCTTTATTGTACAAAACACAAAACACAAATATGACACAGGATAGACAGTACAAAGGCGAACTTATCCCTTTAAGGGACTTTGTAACTCACTAAAGTTATAGCACATGTATCGTTTTTACGAATAATTATAAAAAAAATGATAAAAGTAGTAGGTACCTAATGGAAATATTAGACAAATGAGTTTGTTTCCTTAAACAGTACTGAAGCATACGTCATATACACTTGCACACAAAACCCATAAAATATACACCCAATTACAGCATGGAAATATACCAGCAATTGTCTCGGTCTGCCTCTAAAGGGTAACCAAACATTGCCCGCTAACGAGAAGGTTGCGAATCGGTCTGTCCCTGAAGAATTAGTTTAGTCAATATGTGACGTGAGTCAATATATTGTTATGGTTACGTGAGCATTTCTTTGGAGATA
Source organism: Leguminivora glycinivorella (assembly GCF_023078275.1). Classification (NCBI taxonomy): domain Eukaryota; kingdom Metazoa; phylum Arthropoda; class Insecta; order Lepidoptera; family Tortricidae; genus Leguminivora; species Leguminivora glycinivorella. The sequence continues at coordinate 10,289,978 of NC_062991.1, forward strand.
TACAGGGTGAGTTTTAAACGGGAGCTAAGTTTAATGTATTCCTGGCGCATTTTGCTACGGCTCATGGCTCTGTGGGCTACTTCACCATAGTGACATTGACACTGACAGTTCTGTGCCTATTTCTGGGTTGATAAGTAACATCCTTTCTTAGCTTCAATATTTCCTTGTTGAACAGGCAATGAACGGCAAAGTGTCACTGATATGTCGGGCGACAACTGTGATTATTGTGAAATAGGCCACTGATAGGAGCTTGGCAAGTAATTCTACCTAGAACAGTCGCGTAGATAAATTAATTTTTGCGAAAGCTATTTGACTTTCTAAATCAGAGGGGGGACTAGCTTATTGCTATTAGTCCGGTTTACTCATGACGTTTTCCTCCTCTGGAAAGCGACTTGTAAATAGGTACCTATCAAGTAATAATCATAATATATTGTAGATATACTAAAGGTGACAAGAACATTATTGCTTCAAGGGTTGGAGTTGAGGTTTGAACCAGGAACACCTTGAAAGTAAATCGATACTCGCTCTTATCACTGGATTACCAACCGTCAAACATACTTTTCCGACTATTTCTGTAAAATACTCTTTTTTTTTTTTATTAAAAATGGGCTCACTCTTGGCCACAGACTAGCCAAAGGCAAAGACGTGGCCTACGATGGAGTAAGCTCGCCCAGAAGATGCCTGTTCACACTTTATTTGAAGGTTGCCGGCTATACCTACCTACTCTAGTTTGGAGTTTACATATTCACATACGGAATACGGACATATATGCATACACAATAATAATGGGTTAAATGGATTCTGCAAAATTACACAGCATTTTTCCAGCTTTTGGTACAATTTAATCGTCTCTTTTTTTCGTTTTAGAACCCATCCTGTATAACTTGGCTAGGTGCTGAAAAATATACAAATACAAAGTTGATCCTAGTTCATATGACTTATCTATTTTGACAGAAAATACTCAAAACATGAAGTTTCTGTTTTCCTTTCCTACGGTATTTGCTATTCGTTACACAGCTCCCAAATAGAGGTGCTATTTCCCAATCCAAAAAAGTAAAGTACAGCGGGGCAAAATCCCGACTGGGGGGCAAATGTAACTGGTCCATTTTTTCCATGTTTTACAATGTTTGCATTATTAAATAGAGTGTCCACCGGTTATATATGGTAACGCCGTGTCTTGCGTGGGCGACGGTCGCGCGACCGTCGTGCGACCGTCGCCGTCGCGTCTCATACTTCCATATCGATAAGGTTTGATTTCGTATGCGTCGCATCGCCGTCGCGCGACCATCGCGCGACCGTCGCCCACGCAAGCCACGGCGTAAGCGTGTTCAGTGGATACATGTAGAACTCAACATCATAGTGTGATAATGGAAAAAATGGATCAGTTACAATTATTGCTCCTCCTCCTTGTAAGTCCCGGCGTATTTCGTACTTTGTACTTGTACAAAGTAAATTCGAGTTATGAACTCTTATGAAAATGAAAGAAAGTTCCAAATTCTAAACGGAAAATTGGCCTGGGACTTACGAGGATAAGATTTTCCGACGAGATATTTTCCGAACTTATTTTTAGGCGACTTCAAAAAAAGGAGGAGGTTCTCAATTCGACTGAATTTTTTTTTAGCATAGAGGAATAAGTACGAGAAGAGTTGTAACTCCATACATCAGTAAAATGCGGGTTATTTGTAGTGACATCTAGCGACAATCACGCGTCAGTCACGCGTCAAATAGCGTAAATTATCAGTGCTGCTACTTCTCAATAGATGTCGCGACGAACGAAGAGTCTCATGCTCACCAATATTTAGCTAAGGCCCACTTGCACCAACCACTTAACTCAGGCTTAGTGGGCTGTCATCTGTCAAATTCCATATAAAATCGAGGGTTAACACTCGGCTTAATCCTCCATTTTCGTTGGTGCGTGTGGCCCTTATATTACAATAGTATTAATCAGTATTCTGTTTTCAATTCCTTCTGCTTGTAATATAAGTTGTAAACTGTTCTAATATTAAATTATTGGCAGACGAGACACTGTTGACACCTAGTATCGAGTACCTACTGATAATTTACGCCATTTGACGCGTGATTGTCGCTAGATGTCACTACAAATAACCCGCATTTACTGATGTATGGAGTTACAACTTCCCTTAGGTACTTACTCTATGTTTTAAGGTAGGTATTTTATCTTTATCTAGACAAGTTCGGTCTGCCTACTTCATGTTTGTTCAGTATTACTATTATGTAGTTTTTGGCAAACGGCCAAAGTTCTTGTGTGCGAATAGGCACTGAACTTTTATTTAGGTTCATAAAAAAGGAAATCTAGGTCGTTCGGCCTAGTTCGCAAAGATTAATGAAGGATAAAGTTATTTTGGCATAAAAACAAAATAAAAAAATATAAGATATATATGTATTTTATTTAAGCAAGCCTTTTTAGTACAGTCAGCGTTAAATATACTGGGACAGAGACAGAGCCAACGCTTTTTTGTGAGCATAAGTAAACCTTAAACGATCGAGTTAGAAACACTGAACTGCGCTCCAAAACAGGTATAATAGATGTGGGTGCTAAGACAGCCAAACTTAAGTGGGATTGGGCAGGGCATGTATGCCGGATGCACCCGGAACGGTGGGCCAAAGTGACGACTGAGTGGTTACCGCAAATTAGCCGGGGCAGAGGACGACCAAAGAAGAGATGGCGGGACGACCTCGACGTATTTTGCAGAGACTGGCAAGAGCGGGCATCAAACCGTGAGGACTGGAGAAAGGAAGGGGAGGCCTTTGCCCAGCAGTGGGACACCATATAGGCTATAAAAAAAAAAAAAGTAAACCTTGCGGTTTCAAAGAAATTTCCTCCCGCGGACGCTCCGGCTGTGGAATGAGCTGCCGAGGTATTTCCGATGAACTACAGTATGGGGTTCTTCAAAAAAGGAGTTTACAATTTTCTAATGGGTCGGCAACGCGCATGTGACAGCCCTTGAGTTGCAGTGCAGGCGTCCATAGGTTACGGTAACCGCTTTCCATCAGACGGACCGTATACCTGTTTGCCACCGACGTAGTATAAAAAAAATGTGTCCCGACTCCCGGTACTCCCGCCGGTATATTTTGCCTATGTTTTGGCTGTCACTGGTTATTATTCTAAGTATTTTGAGTCTCATTAATTCACAGTAGGTAGGTAGGTTAGGTATGCTTCAAAAGTAACTACCATTCTTTAACCGCCAAACAAAAAGAAGTGTGTAAGGTACAGCGGGGCAAATCTCGACTAGGGGACAATTGTAACTAGTCCATTTTTTCCAATATTACGTACACTATGATGTTAAGTTCTACATGTATCCACTGAACACGCCTACCATAGGTATATAACTGTTAGACACGGACACTCTATTTAATAATACAAACATTGTAAAACATGGAAAAAATAGACCAGTCGAGATTTGCGCCGCTGTACCTTATATACATAATATTAATAAACCAAAAATTATACATATTTGACATTTCTGACCGCGAAGTACAGATTTCTCTAAAGTCGCCGTCAATAGAAATTGTGAACAATGTAAACAAACTTTGTAGTCAAACGTCTTTAATTTCCATTCTAACTCATCAGATACTGGCTAAATCCATGTGTTATTTTATCGTTTCATATCACATTATGATCCCCAACCTTTGATATAATAAAATTGTGCAAGAATATTGATATTTTATAGAATGGTTTGTTTACATTGTTGACAATTTCTATTGACTGCGACTTTATATTTAGCTTAAACAAAGGATACTATAGACTAGACAGCCAAATAATAATACCACTACCGAACGAGATGGTCACATACAAATTATAATAAGAGTGACAGAACTGACAGAGAGCAAAATGTTATTTTTTGTCTTTGTCATAGTTTCACTTTTCCGCCGTTGCCAACAAACGAGTTTGTGGCAAACAATAAGGACGTGACTTGTCAAGCTTATTATCCGCCCAAATTAAGTAGGTTGTTTATGATAAACTGTCAGCCATTTTTAAAGTGATTCTTAAATTCGCTCCATTATTCTATAATATCTGGGCGACCGAGCTTCGCTCGGTTCTATTTTTAACCGACTTCAAAAAAGGAGGAGGTTCTCAATTCGACTGAATGTTTTTTTTTTTTTTTTTTTTTGTATGTATGTTACTCGATATCTCCGAGAATTGTGGACCGATTTTCAAATTTTTTTTTTTGATCGAACGGGTATAACCCCGAGATGGTCCCATTGGCACCAAGTCGGGGTCTGATGATGGGATCTTGGAGAAATCGAGGGAACTCTTCAAATGTTATAGGCACATGTAATGTTTTTAATGTATTTTTCAAAGGTACACCAGTATTTACGCCTGATGGTAATAATTTTATGTGGCTGAGCTGATGATGGAAGGTCAACTCCTCAATGGTTAGGAGTTAAAGGATAATTCTTTCACTACTGTACATATATTCGGATTGATACATATAATATCAATAGGGACCACTAAAAATCAACAAATAAATAAACTTTTTAACAAAAAATAAAACCGCCTTCAAAAAAAAGCGCGTTACAAAACACGTAGAAACTAAAAAGCAAAAAATAATAAACCTTTGAATTCAGATTTCTTATCGTATTGCAATAATCTAAACATCCAAATTATAAACAAATCAATTATTTTTGGAGTCGGGGCCAGCCTGAGTATGGCTGGGTGGGGCCAAACAGGCAATATAGCAAAGCGACGAACAGGTCTGGCACCGACTACAAAATAATTGATTTGTTTATAATTTGGATGTTTAGATTATTGCAATACGATAAGAAATCTGAATTCAAAGGTTTATTATTTTTTGCTTTTTAGTTTCTACGTGTTTTGTAACGCGCTTTTTTTTGAAGGCGGTTTTATTTTTAATATATCACGTCTTTAGATAAAAAAAAAACTCTTATAAATACAAAAACAAAAAAAAAGACAAAAAACAAAAACTTAATTTCTGGCCGGGATTCGAAACCCTGACACCTACGATCTATCTGCGTACATTAGACCGACCTCGTGCGACTGAGCTACGCGGAATCGATACGCGCGCGGCGAAATTAAGGACCATATTTTACGTTTACAAATGCGAAAGAAAAACTCATGAAAACTCGAAAATTCGCGTTTTCCGGGATCTAAGGCTACGCTAGATCGATTTTTCACCCCCGAAAACCCCCACAAAACAAATTTCAGCGAAATCGTTAGAGCGGTTTCCGAGATCGTCGGTATATATAAATAAATAAATAAATAAATAAATAAATAAATATACAAGAATTGCTCGTTTAATAGTATAAGATAAGATATCTGTCCCTTACGGGTGTACGCTTGCGTCGAGTCTATAGTATCCTTCGTCTGAGATATTTAGAAAAGTTATTCGGGATGTCACGTACTTTTTGGTGCGTTGATTTATATTTGTATGGAATGCAATTTGTAAACAAGCCTATAGTGTTTACTGTACCTATAAAAACACAAACGTACTTGAACTACTTGACAACCTATCCATCCCATGCAATTTTAATTAACCGAAGCCCCTCAACATATCCATTAGCCACATGAATGCGCTTCACAACATTGCCTGTCAACAATGTCCAGGCGCTATTTATTCTTTCAATAATTTAATGTCGCCAGTAACGGTACGAGTATTTTTAATGCGCTTGATAAAAATGTTTGTTTTAGGGCCACTTGCACCAACGAAAATGGAGGGTTAACCCACCATTTTACCTCTATATGGAAATTGACAGATGACAGCCCACTAACTCCGAGTTAAATGTTTGGTGCAAGTGGGCCTTAAAGGTGAGTTTTACCTTCAGTAAAAATGTTAGTTTGTCCTATTTAAAGTCATTGGTACGAGGTGCTATGAGTAGTACCTAAGCTACGTACAGTCTTCGTAGTCTTTGCAACGTTTGTAGATTAATGGCGAGACGACTGTGTTATTAACCATTATTAGCAAAAATAGGGCTAAATAATTTTGCCAATTTAAGTTTCCAGATTCATGTGAAAACTTTAAAAAGAAGTATCAGTAGGTGGGTACTGTGGGTAGGTACTAGATACTTACTAGTTATTTAAAGAAAGGTTGTTAACGTCCATATAGGCGTAGTTAAAAATTTAGCTTTATTAGTCACAATTTGCACAATTATCCTGGTGCAACATTTTTACCAAACACTAACAATTTTTCACAACACGGTCTCAGCCATAAGTCAGGTATCCAAGGGTTTAGGCAATTCGCCAATTGTTGCGATTCCTGTCTCTCTAAGGTCGTGACTTACTAAAGTTAGTCACGCTATCCCCTAGTACTATCAAAATCAATGCGATGAGTGCATTTTCCGTAAAATAGGAAGTGACCCGTTTCTAACTTTTCTGCAAATGATATTCTTTAGAATCAGGGAAGAACCGTTTGTGCTATTTTCATGTGAGACTAGACATGGGTACCATCGGATCGACGCCCGTTTTGAGCTGGATTGGCCTGATGCGGTCTTCTTATAGAAAAGAAGAAAAAAACAAAACTACAAGTGTATATTAGCAAAGGTTGAAAAGGCCGAGGTCCGCGTAGGGCTGAAGATCCGAAGCGTTTAAATGGTCAATGTTCAAATAGAACAAGAGTACAAGTGTCTAAAGACGAAAGTCGAGCTCTGCTTAGGGCCGAAGGCTTGAAGTGTCCCATGTGCAGTCCTCAAACGTACAACAAAAGTAGAAGTGTCTAAAGGTGAAGGCTAAGGCTCTCGGCGAAGGCGAAGTAATTCAAGTAATCTCGAACCTCAGTGCTTACTCACAGAACAAAGGTACAAGCCGAACGCTGAGCTCCACGTATGGTCGAAGGCTCGAAGCGTCTATGAAGTCAGTGCTCATTCACAGCACAAAAGTACGTGTCTAAAGGCGAAGGCCGAGCTCCGCGTAAAACCGAAGGCCCGAAGCAGTCATAGTTTTTCTACTCACCATGTGGTACCGAATATGAGTGCCACCGGAACGGACGCCCTCGTTGAGTTGTATGGAGCTGACGCTGCCAGCGTCATCGTCCATAAACCCCGTCTTCTTGTAGCGAGCCATCTGTGGACAAAGCACGGGGTTATCCACAGATGTCATATATACCATAGATCAAGCAAACGTATCTACTTAGCGTGTCAAATGAACTCAGTGAAATCCACTGAGTTGTCCGTCTTTACTCGCAGCTTGCAGCTTTCGGGCGTCAATTTTTGTAAGTTGAAGTCAACCAAAACATAAAAAACCGGCCAAGAGCGTGTCGGGCCACGCTCAGTGTAGGGTTCCGTAGTTTTCCGTAATTTACTCAAAAACTACTGAACCTATCAAGATCAAAACAATTTTCCTAGAAAGTCTTTATAAAGTTCTACTTTTGTGATTTTTTTCATATTTTTTTAATATATGGTTCACAAGTTAGAGGGGGGGGGACGCACTTTTTTTTCCTTTAGGAGCGATTATTTCCGAAAATATTAATATTATCAAAAAACGATCTTAGTAAACCCTTATTCATTTTTAAATACCTATCCAACAATATATCACACGTTGGGGTTGGAATGAAAAAAAAAATCAGCCCCCACTTTACATGTAGGGGGGGTACCCTAATAAAACATTTCTTTCCATTTTTTATTTTTGCACTTTGTTGGCGTGATTGATATACATATTGGTACCAAATTTCAGCTTTCTCGTGCTTACGGTTACTGAGATTATCCGCGGACGGACGGACGGACGGACGGACGGACGGACGGACGGACGGACGGACGGACGGACGGACGGACAGACAGACATGGCGAAACTATAAGGGTTCCTAGTTGACTACGGAACCCTAAAAATGCCTCGTTACGTGATATTCAATTGCAACAACACAAAAATTATGAACAATCAAGAGCCTGAGACATATTTAAAATTACAGGCAAGAATCAACTTCAGTACAAAATTTGACACGCTCGGCCCCTATACAAATATATGAATTTGTTTCTTCTATCTAAATTAAGTTCTGTGGGGTTATCACTATTCATCTGCAATGCGAGGTTTCACTTAGCTATACAAGTAATGCGTTTCCACCAGAGATTTACTATGCGTCTGATATCCACCATTCAACTTAGTCGAGCCCGTTCCCACTAGAGCTATGCTCTGTGGAACAATGAACATGATTGGTGAATATCAAACAAATCCACGTAGTGTATCTCTAGTGGAAAGGCACTTTAAGGCACCCTAAGTCCACACAACCCTCGATCTCTAAATATCCCTTTATATTTTGCCTAGAATTAATATTTTATGAATATTCGGACGAAGAAGTTTCCACACGTTTCGACAACTTGGCACTGGCACGTTAATTGTTTGCATGCGGATGACAGAAAGGAGTCAAAGTCAGCTCAAAAACCTTTGATGAATTTCCAAGAATTTAATGCAAACATATTTTGAAGTAAGGTGCTTTTATTTTGTGGCAGGAATCAATTTCCTCTCTTTTTAACCCCCGACGCAAAAACGAAGGGGTGCTATAAGTTTGACGCGTCTGTCTGTCTGTCTGTCCGTCTGTCTGTCTGTCTGTCTGTCTGTCTGTCTGTGTGTGTGTCTGTCTGTGGCATCGTAGCTCCCGAACGGATGAACCGATTTAGATTTAGTTTTTAGGGTTCCGTACCTCAAAAGGAAAAAACGGAACCCTTATAGGATCACTTTGTTGTCCGTCTGTCCGTCCGTCCGTCTGTCAAGACCCTTTTTCTCAGGAACGCGTGGAGGTATGAAGCTGAAATTTATATGCATATCAATTACTCAGGTCTACTGTCCCTTGAAGCTGTGAAAAAATCAAACTTCTAAGCCAACGCAATCAAAAGATACAGCCGTTTATGCCGCAAATTTTCGACACTTGCAAGGGAATCAAAACCTACAGGGTGCTTCCCGTGAACTCAGAATCTTGAAATTTGGTACGAAGCAACGTCTTATAGCATAGATAAAGGAAAAATTACGAAAACCATAAATTTTTAGTTACATCACATAATATATATATTTTTAATAATTTTAACCTTACTACCCATTTCCTCATAAACGCGTAGAGGTATTAAATTGAAATTCATACCAAATACTCAGATCTATAATACCTTTAAGCTGTAACAAAATCAAACTTCTATGTCAACGCAATCAAAAGAAACAGCAATTTAAGCTGCATATTTTGAAACTCGCAAGTACTCGCAAGGGAATCAAAACCTAAAGGGTACTTCCAGTCGACCTAGAATCTTGAAATTTGGCATGAAGCAACGTTTTATAGCACACATAAAGGAAAAATTCCGAAAACCTTAGGTTTGTACGGAACCCTCGGTGCGCGAGTCCGACTCGCACTTGGCCGGTTTTTTTTTTGTCTGAAAGCTGAGTTATAAATAAGGAAAATCAGGGTCTCATTTTGCGAACAGCAGATGTCGGCCGGTAACCTAAATTATTTATCCACACTAATATTATAAATGGGAAAGTGTGTGTCTGTTTGTTTGTCCGTCTTTCACAGCAAAACGGAGCGACGGATTGACGTGATTTTTTAAGTGGAGGTAGTTGAAGGGATGGAGAGTGACATAGGCTACTTTTCTGTCTATTTCTAATCCCCACTTCTCTAAACTAGGCGGTGGAAGTTTGTATGGTGGTTTGTATTCTGCAATTTTCGAAATCGCGAGCGTAGCCGCGGGCAAAAGCTAGTTTGTTATATAAGTAATATAAACGATTTACCTAGGTAGGCATAACGTCGACTCGCACCTAGGTAGGCATAACGTCGTGTCTTGCGTGGGCGACGGTCACGTTTCCGTCGCGCGACCGTCGCCGTCGCGTCTCATCGCATCGTCTACTTTCATATCGATAAGGTTTGATTTCGTATGCGTCGCATCGCCGTCGCGCGACCGTCACCCACGCAAGCCACGGCGTAAGCTGCTTTTTTAACAAAGGTAAACAGTGAAGTACCTACTGTCGCGTTCAACTACATCCACACACTTACGCTCCTAAATATCTAAGCACACTTTCATTCCCATAAATCCCTATTGCCTAATATCGTCTTATTCAAATATTTTTGTTTGCGTATTTGTACGCGACAGGAAAACCTAAAAACAAAGGCCGATCTTATCCCCTTGTGGGCGTTTTATATCTATCATTTCATTATCGTATAAACACATCGATTTTCCCTACTACGCACAAAACCGGCCAAATATTTACAAAACACATCGTTTTAGGTCAGAGTGGGATATGATATCCCATAGACAGAGAAAAATATAGACGGAAGGTACAACCTTAGGGTCTATAGCATCTAAAAAACCTTATGTCATTCCTGTACCTACACTCTTATGATTCTTATGAAGTGTCGAATACGCTATGCTATAGATAGAACTAGTGACATCTCTCTAGATGTTATGACTACCTACGATGCTATCTAGTTCTATGAAATATTTCAAGTGGCAATGTACCTCTTAAATAGCCATCTACCTCGGAATTATCATTCACCTACAGTCAGCCAAGCCTAGGCCACTATGTCATAAATCATAAATCATTATTTATTAATAATATAAAATTACATGTCAAATGGTACTACAATATGTAGGTATATATTATATGTTGCTTAGTATTATTTACATTCTATGACATACTATTATAACTAAAGAACTCCTTGTGGTCATGGAACGTCTGCTCGATGAGCCATTTTTTAAGTTTGGTTCTAAACGTTGACAAACTTTTCGCGTCAATAACTTCTTTCGGAAGGTTGTTAACAAGTCTTCGACCCATTACGGCTTAGTTTTTTTGTTTTCGCGAGCATAGTAACTTTATTAATCAAATTGTAAGAAATCTCTTACTGCTTGTCATTTTGACATGGTTGTAGAGTGACCTATAGCGTTCCAATTGGTTGACTGTACCTGGAACAAGGCCAAAGCGGTGGCTCAAGATAGAAAGGCGTGGAAGGATCTTGTGGAGGCCCTATGCACGTACGGGGTGCCCTAGGACAAGCAACAAAAACATTGTACCTATTGAAGATATCTAGATTATCGATTATCGTGTTGCTGATCATTTTCTCTCCAACAACTCATTTTTTACGAAAATTATATGAATGTTCGGTGACCAGCTGGACATCAGTCATACATTGTATCGGAAAAGTGGTACCATGATGACGTCACACGTCATATATCTATGATATTCTCATTCGCCATGACGTGGCGTTTAATTTGTTTCGTCGTAACGCGATATGGCAACTCATGGACTCGGAATAGGGACAATTATTAATTGTTTAGGTACAAAGAGCACTTTGTAAATATGGGTTGAATGTGCCAAAAGTATATTTATTCTGTATTTGGTCACTTGCAATAATGGGTGGGGAAAAATAAGGTCATACTGAAAAACTTTTGCTAATACGAGACGAAAGAAATCGTGAAAAAAATGGCTGTTTCATTCATTTGAGATAAGACCCACAGTTAAAATTCAAAAGTTGCCTGTTCAGGGTACGTAGCCGAATGGCACAAACGCTCACGAAACGAAACGCTCGTAGATATCTATCTCTATCGCTCTTGCGTATTGGTGCGACAGAGCCTGACTACCTTTCGCGGCGTTTCGTTTTCGTTTCGCCTCGCAGAAATGCCATTCGGCTACGGCACCAGTTTTTTTTCATATTGGGCGTTATGTGGGGCGAGGCGTATGGTGCGGCATGAATGTCAAATAATTGAAACTCATACAATTTTACTGTCCTGAGTCGACGCTGCATAGGGTGGACGGTGGACGCACGCTCGCCCGCCCCGCCAGACGCTCCGCTCTGAGCGTAAAATCAAGCCTTACAAACGTAGTTACAGTAAGTACAGCGAGAAACGATTAATTCCCAAGAGAAGACAACAAACGGGCGCTTTGATCTTCTGTTAAAGTGTTTTCAGTGTGAGATTACAATGAAGCGTAATCAACAATGAATGGCCTTCTTTACGATGTATACTTGATGTATACCATCGTATTACCACACCTTGGACACTGGCGATCAAATATATGAAAGAGGCGCGTTCCTAGCACACATTCTAAGCTCGTGTAGGTGAACGCGCACCATGCTTGTATGAGTGAAATACTGTGGTGAAATATGACAGGTCGACTGCTCGCGTTTTTGACAGGCGGTAACTGTGAGGTAACCGAGAGCGGGTGGGCGGCACTTTCAGCGGGGAGCGGGAGTGGCCATACTGTACGATAGTACTCTTTATTATACTGTGGTATTACTGCCAATTTGTGGGCCTTATTATAAAAGGATAAGGTATACTTATGGTTGATTAGTATGTGTTAAATAAAAGGTTATTTACAACGACTGCAGAAATTGAGGATTGCCTACAATAGACTACGCATTTTCGAAAACTCTAAAGTCTTGATCGCCACAAAAATATGAGCTGGTAGGAATGCCAGAGTTCGCGTTTTATAAACTTAATTCATTAAAGTTAAACATTATTTAATTGATTTAGCCTACGCGTAAGTTCCTATAGTATGTATGTAATTATGTAAATAGGTTAAGATATACAATTTAAGATTGTTTAAAAAATGAGCGCATCTTGCCATTAAACGTAACAGTTTGGCAAGTTAATTCATGTACAAAATTAGTTTAAGTTGTTTAAAAAAAAAAAAATATTAAAGAATAGTAGTTATATGTATTTATATTGCAAGGAATCGTTGATAAGTGCTGTTTTACAAATAAGTCCGCGACACTCACGTAATTAAAGCTTATAAAGCCAAATCAAGATATTTTATTATATAAAAAAATTACCTCATCCTTTTCGGTCATGTTCATAATAACAAGTTTTTAGTTTTTCGTAAAATCAAATTATTAATAAATTACGACACACACTAAGTAATTCACATTGCACTGAACTAAACTTAATTTTTTTCACTTTTTTGACAAGTTGAAAGTGTTAAAACTGCATTATGCCACTAAATTGGGATGAAAACTAAATGAATATCATCATGAGCATCACTATCATTAGGCCGGAAATAAAACACGTCATTGGGTACGATGCCCAAAATAATTAAAACATTGCGAACTTTTACGCGAAAAACAGTTTCTTTGTGTTGTATAAAAATTTCGGGTTGTGACATAGGTCTTAGGTATTAAAATATTGTAGTAATGTTAAGTAGCTTTCAAGTTCTGAAATGTTAAAAATAAAGTAAAGTTTTGTACGTACTTTCACTCCCATAACAGGATATTCAGCCTTATTATTAGTATTTTTACCCTAAGTACTTTCGTTTTGAAGGAAGGAAAAACGAATCTCAGATATTTTCACACGTTTTCCATTTGATCCTTTTCCGTTTCGTCGTTTTTGGACACTGTACTGTACAAATTAAATTATTTTCTTTGAGGGTAATTTAATTTGTTGTAAGAACTGTACTGTACAGTTTTCAGTGAAACTATATCTGTCAGTCTGTCAGTCACTTTCGCAATCTCATTTGATCAGCAAATATACGTCATTTTACCCACTACTACGAGTCATTGACGTTTTAGAAAACGGTACTCGATAGTGTGAACGTCCCGGAAAAGATATAGTACGGAGATAGTGAACAGTGCCCCCAACCGGTTACTTTATTCATTTCATTTATTAAAAGCCCATACTGTCCCACTGCTAGGCAAAGGCCTCCCTCAAATTCCTCCTCGCAACCCTATCCCCTGAAGGGTCCCCCCACATCTAGCGTCTCGCGAGCGTCGCGTCGGGCCAACTGTATGGAAAAAGACGTCGCGTCGACGCGACGTCGACGCGGCGTCAGACTTTGCCCATACAGTTGGCCCGACGCGACGCTCGCGAGACGCTAAATGTGGGGGGACCCGAAGTCTCCCACCAGAGACCTTTGTCGAAGGCGTCACGCGCGTTACGCCATCTGTGGCAAGGTCCACCGATACGCCTTAAAATTTGTGGTACCCTACGAGTGACTGTCTTGGACCACAGGGCATCCGGCATCCGGCAAACAGTTAAATACTAGAAGTGTAAAATTGATAGTTTTAGTCTAACTATACTTTCCGTTATCCAATAGATTTATTTAATTCAAGTTCCAGGTTACATACATTTTTCGCTAGGTACGTTTAAGATATCGAGTAACAAATGTGTTTTTAAACGTCAAAACTCTTAGTAAAGGCCTCAGGTTGGTAAACGAATGAGATAACATGACAGCTGTCATTCAACTTTTTCAAGCCTGAAAAGTAAAAAAAACTGCAACGACGCAAATCCTACATATATTGAATTAATATACTGCCTTTTACCGTGACTATAGGCATAGGCATAATTGTTTCGTGTATATTTGTAAGTAAATATTTAAGATTTTTATCGTTATTCTATTATTAACTTTACACATATTCTACCTTGTAATGATGACGTTGAAAGTTTGGTAAGTAATAAGAAAACGAATAAGATTTTTTCACTGTTTTTTTAATACGTTTCTATTTTTGGCATGTCAAATTGTAAATGTAAACTAGAAACATCTATTAGGTACAGCAATGATCTCATTACCCTTTTTGTATAGCCAATTCATAATAATATTATAATTTCGGAAAACTCGATGTTCATGTGTCAATACGAACTTAACTTCTCTAAAGTAAGAAAGTAAGTAATCTGGATTTTTTTGAATTATGAAAAAAAGTAAGGTACAGCGGGAAAATCTCGACTGTTTTATAATGTTTGCATAATTAAATAGAGTGTCCAGTATCCACCGGTTATATATGTTAGGCGTGTTCAGTGGATACATGTAGAACTCAACATCATAGTGTAATGATGGAAAAAATGGATTAATTACAATTGCCCCCCAGTCGAGATTTGCCCCTCTGTATTTTATTTACAAAAAGATGATTTAAATGATATATAACTAATCCAACTCTTCTAATACTTTAAGCGAAATGTTAATCAGTTTAAAAATAAACGGGACAGGCATATTACATTTACAATTTCAATTATAAACTGTCAAGATGATCACTGCTCATTAAACAATAAAATACTTAAATAAAAGGTCTAGTCCAGTTCATAATCTTCGGTCAAAATATCCTAAAAACCTGCAGCTCCAGCCATAGTGTCTGGCGTCAAGCAATTTCGCTTGACACCCCATTTGTCTCAATCGGTCCGGCCTTTAAGGCTCCGTAGGAGGTAGATCAACAACGTTGATGTACATAAAGACCCTACCAGTTGGTATGATCGTTTTCCACCTACGTAGTAAGAAAAAATCGTCGCCATAGGACAGCTTATGCGTTTAAATTCAAATACCTATTCGATTTGGAAGTTTATGAAGATATTTACTAGTTCTTTTTAATTAGCCTATTTGAGTGCTTCACTGCTTCTTCTTTAGTCGTTCCCTCAATGCTGAGACGTGACATCATTTTATTCTGTTGAAGACTAGGTCCCTTCATAGACGTCTGTTCCTCGCCAAGCGCATGGCCTCGTGCAGTTTTAATCGCATGGGTGCAGTAATTTGTCTCGTGCCTTCAACTTTGCCTGTCATAATTATTCTCACCAGGCTATCTAGCGGGTTCACTGCTAGGCAAAGGCCTTTCCCATGGTTTTCTATGACTCTCGATCCGGCCAGTTGTTCAGAAAGGCGTCAAGATCGTTCCGCCATCTTTACCTGGGCTGGGCCTATACTTGCTCACGCTTCTATTTAACTAGACTACAGTCAGACCAAAAAGAGTACAAATTAAAAAGTGGCAACATTGTAGTGTCAGCCCATAATACACAATGTACTTACTATTGACAGTCGCATACGATAGGTTAACCTACCTACTGGTAATGAAATATTGACCGAATGGTGGCCGCTATTAGATGTAAGAAGCGCCTGGCATCCGTTATTCAATTTGATTTTCGTTTATTTCACTCATATAAGTTAACAGTAAACACCAATACACGTACACGGTAAATATATATAAAAGCACAGTTAAAATAAATTTACACAGTTCAACAAATTTAGAATTACAAGAAAAACAAATAACAGAAAAAAACATATTAGACAAATACAAACAACGACAAATAACAATTAAAACATATCTTTATCAATAACTACTCTAGATAGACATTGTGGCTTTGGCTCGTTGGGTGGACGACATTCGAAAAACTGCGGGGCACTTCTGGATAAGATTAGCCCAGGACCGGGATAAGAGGCTTACACGAAGGGAGGCCTATGCTTAGCAGTGGGCGATTAATGGCTGAAATGATGATGATGATGATGGACTGGTAATGAGCCAACAGCTACACTACTATAAAGGTTATTGATATTGGCAGAGCGATTGGTAATGTAGTGGCGGATATGAGGGCGAAATGAACCGGATAACGACTTTGTACACGTCGGTAATGGCGGGCTTTCATTTCCTATGATTATGAAATTAACCTTGAACTTTCCAGGGATAGTAAGGGCTAGGCAATAGGTAGGTTAGGTTTGTTAGGTACCTATAGATTCCCGAAGGGCAAACAATCTAGAAATAGGAGCCCCGCGCAGCGGGGCCCCGTCGAAACAGTTGTCGCGTCTGGTTTCATACAAAAAATCAAAGTCTTACAATAAGTAAGTCTATTGGGAAGAAAATTCCCAATGGTTCAACTTGTAAAACTACGCGGTAAGACTACAGAACATCTAGGGATGCCTTTTGGCATTAAGTCCGCCATTTGTACATGTTTCTTTAGTCGTATGTTCAGTAAAGTTTAAATAAGTAAGTAAACATTAAATTATGTTTGTTTTCTTTAAGTTCTTTAAACTTTACTTAAATACTTATAAGTATTTAGCCTCTGCAGTCCCCGTCAAGGATACTATGGTACACGTGTTCAGTGAACACATATGGCACAATATGAAAAATACTAGCTTTTGCCCGCGGCTTCGCTCGCGTTAAATTCGAAAATTGCGGAATGCTCCAATACAAACTTCCACCCCCTATTTCTGGAAAGTGATTTATAATATTAGTGTGGTATTCGATGAGTTTTTTATTTATTTATTTATTCATAATAAATATAGGTAAATACGACTAATTATAATATGAAAAGTTGAAGAAAAAATGGATGCAGTTATTGCAGTTTAATTTTTTATGCAGTTTTATTTACAAAAAGATATTACAAATATTACAAGCATCAACAAAACAGGGAAATTTATCAAAGGAAGGATTGGGTACATAATTACATAATTACATAATCATTTTTTTTTATATTTTTCTGAACCTCGTACATACCACAAGCCTTCCGGGCTTTGATAGCCAAATCTAAAAATAATTTGGTAT
Organism: Leguminivora glycinivorella; assembly: GCF_023078275.1. Classification (NCBI taxonomy): domain Eukaryota; kingdom Metazoa; phylum Arthropoda; class Insecta; order Lepidoptera; family Tortricidae; genus Leguminivora; species Leguminivora glycinivorella. The sequence continues at coordinate 10,307,152 of NC_062991.1, forward strand.
TACCGCCATAAATATCAATATTGATAAGCTCGCGAACTTTGCACCCGCCTTCATATTTGTATTTTATTTTGGTTATTAAATTAGGTATTTGATAGTTTATGGATGTCCAAATAGTACTATCAAGGTACTTTTGGTACCTATCTATCAGTCCAGTCTGGCAGGCCAGTGAGGCAACACTGAGCACAAAAGAAACCTACCTTAACATTAGGTACTTTAAGTAATCAATTTTAGGCAAGCCGGTGGGAGTCGGCTTGTATTAACCAGCGGCTGCTGCTGTCTATGTAAATCAACAATAAACCTTATCAGTCGCAACAGGGGCCCATTTCTCAAAAAAAGTTACAAGTTACAAGCGGAAGTCTCTTTCAAACTTGTCATATTAATTAGACGTTGACTACTTGTAAATTGTAACTTGCTTCAAGAAATGGGCCCCTCGAAAGGTACAAGCCTTGTATTACAAGTGTGTTTCCATGACAACTCATACGATTTGACAGTTCGCGCACTTGTAGTACAGGGCCCCGTCTAAATCAAATGTACAGCATAGAATTTAGAATCCATCGTTGATAGGTCCGACGATATAGCTTTAAAGTTAAGATACTTAAGATAAACGGCAAAAAATATTGTGAATGTTTTGCGTTTTAGACAGTTGCTACTAACCCAATAATTTGTCCACTCCAGCCACTGTACCTATAGGTAGTCTGGCACTAAAACCCCGATAAGTAGTCAGTTTCTCTGTAAATACTCATTTCCGTTACATACGTATTTCCCCGTGATCCCATGTTATTGACTACGCTCGTAGCGCGTAGCTCGCGCAGGCACAGCGTGCGTAGCCGAATGGCATTTCTCCGACGCGAAACGAAAACGAAACGCCGCGAAAGGTAGTCTGGCTCTGTCGCTACAATACGCACGAGTGATAGAGATAGATATCTACGAGCGTTTCGTTTCGTGAGCTTTCATGAGCGTTTGTGCCATTCTGTTACGTACCCTGAACATCTTATACTATGATAGTTTTTGACTTTTTGTCGGTTTAGAATACCTACATTACTCATTCGATAGGATGATGACATGAATAATGTAAGCTATTAGAGCTTGTAGTCTTTTTTTTTATACTACGTCGGTGGCAAACAAGCATACGGCCCGCCTGATGTAAAACGGTCACCGTAACCTATGGACGCCTGCAACTCAAACAGTGTCACATGCGCGTTGCCACCCCATTAGAAACTTGTACATTCCCTTTTGCTGTGTTAAGTACACAAGCAAAAAGGAGTGTACAAGTTCTAAGGAGGGTTAGGGTTGCCGACGACTCAAAGGACAAATAGATGGAACAAGTTACTTCCATAAGTCCTCCCGTCATCAGCATACCGCACCCTCGTTGAGCTCTGGCAGCCTTACTCACCGACAGGAACACAACACTATGTGTAGGGTCTAGTGCTATTTGGCTGCGGTCTTCTGTAACGCGGAGGTGCTACCCCAGTTGGGCTCTGCTCTAGATTCGAGCGAGATGATATCCGCTGTGCTGTGCCCTACCACACAAAGCGGAATATCATTCGCTTTGCCCTACCTCCTACATCCTCCTACGTCTAATGCCCTATAACCTTGAAATTGTTGGTACCGTGCTAATAGGTATTAGATTAAGTGGATTAACTTCGCAAATGTGTGAACACTACGAATCCACGTGTTTCAGGTTAAACTAGGTTTGACAACACAAAAGTGGTTTTAATCTCATTAGGGCATTGTGTATTTTAACTATACTTTTTCCCAATAGTTCGCAAAGTTACCTACTGACGAAATTTTAAAGAGCCATATGTAGTGAAAAAGTCATACCTCATACGATACACGTACATTTTTCAGTACAGATGGCCCTCCGAAATTTCGACCTAACAAGAAATTAATCACTTTACGCACTAGTGGACTGTTCTAGATAGGTTATACTGAAACTAGGCTTGTGCCGTTTCGTTCGTTGATCGGAGCGCTCCGATCTCGTTCAATCGCTCCCACGAACTAGTTCGCTCTTTTAGGTCTTTTGCTCATTTAGTTCAGCCAGACCAGCGACCACTGCGGTCGGAAAGATCAGAACGAATGGGACCGAATAGTGTCAAAATGATACGAATAGTCCACAGATAGTAACATTCCGGGTCGAAAGGTTGTAAGTAACCGAAGTTTAATATGAAACCTTGACGTATTTCTGTAGCTCTGCTAAGTAAATAGCTCTCGCTCTCGGTCGGCGCAGTCACACACTCATTTTCGATCCAAACCGCTCTTGCTCGCCGATCCTATTCTGAACTAAATGAGCAAAGACCGATTCTCAGAGCACGGAAAGATTCAGTTCATTTCGGTCATTGATGGGATTTTATTCCTAACAGTTCATAGTTCGTGAACGACACAAGCCTAACTGAAACGCGGCCAGGTAATTTTTATTGGTGTTAAACTTTTCACGGCATTTTTAAAGAGGTCGCTTATGATGAGAAACAGTGTTTAACGGTCGTTTTATTACTGTAATAAAAAATGCTGTTTTCAGGAATTATGAGTTTATGAGTACTCGCGAGAGACACAGTTCACACAGTGGGAGGGTGGGATATGGGATCTACAGAGAAAAATGGGAATTCGAATTGTAATTAATAATGACGAATTTTATTTTTCCCCTCACTAGCTTTAACTATCTCCACTTAAAAAATCACGACAATTCGTCTCTCCGTTTTGCCGTGGAGGACGGACAAACAAACAGACACACACACTTTCCTATGTATAATATTAGTTTGGATATTTTGTACCCTTGCGCAGGCGGGGTTGGAACATCTTTGCAAACCTAGCTTATTCTGACTCTATAGAACCATATATATATTAAGAGATTTAAATGATTCACGGTTATTTTCATTAGACTTATATTGACCGGGATATATTAGACCGTGATTACCTTTCGAAATATCGGGAAATCAAAAAGGTAATCACGGTCTATATCCCGGTCAATATATATATTAACTATAACTAATATACTGATAGCACACTTGAGCTTATCAGTTATCAGTCACACATGCACAAACATAGACTAATCAATATTGAAAGCTTTCCAATAATGATAATGGCGATAGGAAATCATTGCTTTATCATCAGCATCATATTATTTAAGAGCCAGGCTCTTGTCTGTGGAGTAAGCGCCATTCCGTTCTTTTCTCTGCTGCTTTTTTGAGGTCCTGATACGTCACTACGTTGGTCTTCTCTTTAAGTTGGTCTAAAAACGCACGCCTCGGTCTTCCCCTGCCTCTCCTCTTTTCTATTCGCCCTTCGATTATTGATTTTATGTATCGTGCCGTATCAGGTGCCCCAACATGTTTCCCCTTCTATTTTCAATTATTGTTAGCAGAGATCTCTTGTCTCCGACTTGCTCTAATACTTGTTCATTTGTTTTTCTCTCTTTCCAGCTTATACCTTTCATTCTTCTCCACGTCTTCCATTGCTTTATATCACATATTAATATGACTATAGTTCTAAAAATAAAACTATAAATATCCATACTAATATTATAAATGGGAAAGTGTGTGTGTCCGTTTGTTTGTCTGTCTTTCACGGCAAAACGGAGCGACGAATTGACGTGATTTTTTAAGGGGAGATAGTTGAAGGGATGGAAAGTCACATAGGCTACATTTTGTCTCTTTGTAACGCGAGCGAAGCCGCGGGCAAAAGCTAGCCACTTGACAGTCCTACGATAACATAGTATCCAAAAAAAAATTCCGGTAGACAGTCCTACGATACCTTACTATCCAAAAGAGGGGATGGAGACACAGTTGATTAAAGTGACATCTAGCGAAATATTGCGGCATTATTTACTTATTCTCTTGATACAATAACGTAGCCTAACTACATAGTTTGCTACAAAAAGTATAGATGGCAGTGTACGCTCGTTACTTAGTGAATGAAAAAATAAATTCGGCAGTGCCTTGTCAAACTCCGCGTGTTTGTGTTTGATTTTGAATTTGTTTAATTTTTTTTGGATATCTTCATGAGAACTGTATGTGTTGGTTGTGGTATCATTATAAAGGTAAAATAGTATATTTCTCTAATACGTAATAAAAAAAGGGGGTCATCGCTCAAAATTTCCTGTAATTTAAGTAATAGTCAAATAAAAAAATTCTTCATTTTTTTTTCGATTACATAAGTTTAACCTTGATTTATAGTATATAATCATACATATTTTACTATCACTATAATTTTATTTCAAGTACTGTACGTTCATTTATACCGAAGTATTTTTTTTTTGAACTATACCTTGTGTAGTTTAGAAGATACAGACGTTTTTGTAAAAAGTTGTGAATGCGCAGCGCGCTGCGCGCGTCTCTTAAAAACCCGGACGGTTGACCGGAATATGGTCGCGCGGGCTGGACTGTCAAGTGGCTAGTTGATTATAATTGTACATTTTGACGTGTCGAACCCTTTATAATGTTCGTGGTCAACACGATCGCTTGTGATGATACTGATGATGCCCTTTAAACAGTTAGAAACGTAGAGTTTTACATATTGTCACCCCTTGAACACGAACGCTGAAGTCTTGAAAGACCATTGAACTACTATGTAAGTATGTGAAAAACGTCGGGATAAACGAAGACAATATTGTATACACACAAGACATATACACTATACGACCAAATAAACTATGTTTATAGCAACATATCTGTCAACGCGTAGTTAGCGGATATTAGGTTCATTAAAGTTAATTGATCAAAAGTATCAAAACATGTAGGTACCACACCTTAAAGCGTACACTCTGTGACGTATTATTAATAGTAAGTAGTTAACGTTAAAGCAGTTTGTAAAAATTAAGTACCTAATGCGTTTGATGGTCAATTGGTCATATCATATTAAACCAATACGTACTAATATGAATTCTGTACCAATACCTATACAGATTCATGAGGTTGCTACACATAAAGGGCAAACTGACAGTGTGCGTAGCCGACGCAATTAAACGCTCACGAAACGCTCACGATAATATCTCTTTCGTAGCTGTCTATCTCTATCGCTCTTGCGAGTCTTGCGTATTGGCGCGACAGAGCCAGACTACATTTCTGCGGCGTTTCGATGGCGTTTCGTTTCGCAGAAATGCCATTCGGTACGGGGCCAGAAATGGGAGCCCTTCGTCATAAACTCACTATATCATTTAGATTAAGTAGTATCATCTTGGGGCGAATGAATGGTAAACGCGCTTGGGGTGGGGCTCGTAAGAGATGGTCTGACTGTGTGAAGAAGTCGATTGGCGGCAGCCTATACCGTGCAGTCCACATGGCTTATGACCGCGTTCAATGGAGACACGCTACTTGTGGTCGCGATCCTCAGCATTGAGGGAACGAGGAAGAAGAAGAAGATTAAGTAGTTACCGACGTAGTGCGAAATGGTTATGCTTTTGTATTTTTAACCCCCGACGCAAAAACGACGGGGTGTTATAAGTTTGACGTGTCTGTCTGTCTGTCTGTCTGCTTGTCTGTTTGTCTGTGTGTGTGTCTGTCTGTGGCATCGTAGCTCCCGAACGGATGAACTGATTTAGTTTTAGTTTTTTTTTTGTCTAAAAGCTGAGTTAGTCGGGAGTGTTCTTAGCCATGTTTCATGAAAATCGGTCTACTGTGGCGCAGTCGGGGGTTTTTTCAAAATTTTAATTTTGTGGTTATTACGGAAACGTAATGCTAGTTAGTTCCTTTTTGCTGTGTACTTAACACAGCAAATAAGGGAGTGTATAATTTTCTACTGGGATAGCAACGCGCATGTGACACTCTTTTGAGTTGCAGGCGTCCAATGTCCATAGGTTACGACGACCGCTTTCCATCAAGCGGACCGTATGCTTGTTTGCCACCGACGTAGTATAAAAAAAAAGTTAATACCAGCACTTCGTGTACTGAGACGGACTGAAATAGCAAGTTCATACGTACGCTTAAATAACCACAAAATTAAAATTTTGATAAAACCCCCGACCGCGACATAGTGGACCGATTTTCATGAAACATGGCTAAGAATACTCCCGACTAACTCAGCTTTCAGACAAAAAAAAAACTAAATCGAAATCGGTTCATCCGTCCGCGGGAGGTACGATGCCACAGACAGACACACACACAGATAGACAGACAAACAGACAGACGGACAGACAGACAGATAGACACGTGAAACTTATAACACCCTGTCGTTTTTGCGTCGGGGGTTAAAAATTCGAAGGAAAAATTTACCCTGTACAATGGTCCTTGCCTGTACCCTACATATTAGAGGTAATTAAAGCGCCATTCTTTAGACAACGACGTTAATACATTATAAACGTGTTTACAATAGACACCGCAGTGGACATGACATCACCATGGTTACCATGGCAATGCCGCTGATAACGATTGGTTGGCAAACTCTTGTGATAGCGATTATCAACAAGGTCGAGGCGAAACACTATCCCATCCCATGTCCAGATGTAGTGTATGTGTTTACAAACGTGATGCTATTACTTAGGTATACATTAGAATATAAGTATATTAGGCAAAAACTAAATCTAAATCGGTTCATCCGGGAGCTACGATGCCACAGACAGACACACACACAGAGACAGACAGACAGACACTCCGTCGTTTTTGTGTCGAGGGTTAAAAAAACCGGCCAAGAGCGTGTCGGGCCACGCTCAGTGTAGGGTTCCGTAGTTTTTCGTATTTTTCTCAAAAACTACTGAACCTATCAAGTTCAAAACAATTTTCCTAGAAAGTCTTTATGAAGTTATACTTTTGTGATTTTTTTCATATCTTTTAAACATATGGTTCAAAAGTTAGAGGGGGAGGGACGCACTTTTTTTTCCTTTAGGAGCGATTATTTCCGAAGATATTAATATTATCAAAAAATGATCTTAGTAAACCCTTATTCATTTTTAAATACCTATCCAACAATATATCACACGTTGGGGTTGAAATGAAAAAAAAAATCAGCCCCCACTTTACATGTAGGGGGGGGTACCCTAATGAAACATTTTTTCCATTTTTTATTTTTGCACTTTGTTGGCGTGATTGATATACATATTGGTACCAAATTTCAGCTTTCTAGTGCTTACGGTTACTGAGATTATCCGCGGACGGACGGACGGACGGACGGACGGACGGACGGACATGGCGAAACTATAAGGGTTCCTAGTTGGCTACGGAACCCTAAAAAGCGTAGGTACCCCTGAAATGTACCTATGGATCTTTTAGGCTTAAAACTAGATGGCGCTGCTTCGCACTCTTCGCAGCCTGGAAGTGGCCAAAATCGTATCAAATTTGTGAATACAATTTTTGAAATAAATAAATTTGTAGGCATCATCAGTGGAGTTATGATAGTGATAGTACCTATTTAACAGGTGGCGCTAAAAATTGAGGTAGATACGATTTTTAGTTTGAAGATTGTAAATCTTCTTCTTGCTTATACTTACCTGCTTTATTGGGCTTATTTTAAAGCTATAATTCAATGAAATTACAAAAGCACCCAATTATTTGATACCTACTCAGTACCGACAGTACCTAATGTCTATGTCTATTAAATTAATTCGATTGCTGTGCGATTGATAAACAAAATCACACATAATTTTCTTCTACACTTTAATAGAAGATGCAACGTACTTATTCCAATTATTTTCACATAAAATTATAGTAGAAACAAAGAAAAATTACAGCAGTTAAATTATACGAGCCAATCTTTTACCCGGTAAAGTCGCAAACATATTGAGCGACTGAGCATCGGAGGATACGTACTACAATCTAAATTTAAAGCTTTCGGAAAAAATAGAACGAGTTCGCTCTTTGTTTATTGACTAAAGATATTACGAATCTTTTGATACTAATGGCCGAATAATATTAAATCTCTATTTTAATTTATTATAGATACAATATAGTAAAAATGTCGCTCACCGTTATTCCTGGCTTCAGATGTAGAGATGGCATCGATGGCTCTTCATACACTGCACTTCACTTCCATATAACGAATTAGTATTTTTTTTGTACACTTAGGAAAAACGAGCGCGAACAACGACTAACTCATGGTTGGGCCATGGGATGTTTTGGTGGATTGGTGGAAGGAAAGCGGGAGTGCAAAGTAATGATCGAACGAGCTTTGAAAATCACGCCATCTATGATCATTTATTGAAACTAGAACGCTTTTGATGTGACGTGGTCCATCAACTCATTTATTATACAAATGGTTAAATAATGTAACGATTTATAGGTATTTTTATGCCATATAGTTTCAATAAAATCATACAATACATGTGATGCTAATATTCGATTGTATTACAACGAGTTTAATAAAATGTTTGTTTATTAGCGACATCTAGTAGAATAATACGGAACTGCTTGGAACTGATAAGAATGAGCGGACGAATTGTTTGTTTTGCATCCCGCCAAGGCACGCAACGGCTTTACTACGCGTGCGCGGTGGTAGGGATATAGTAAACTCAATGAAATTTTTTAATCAGTAGGCGTTTCGTTTCGTTGTCGGCAGTGCACGGTGTATCGAAGCGTATAATTTAAGCGTATTATCGCCTACACGCGATTTATAAATAAACTTTTGTGTTGTGCACTCATTGGATTTGTTGAAAATGGCTACTGCTCCAGTTAAGAAGGTCCCCATACATTTACAGGTAAGTCAGCACCTGTTGTTTTCGGCATTTGTACTTAACGACAAAATATCGCGAAAGTTTCACCGGTTTTATTACATTTATTGGTTTCTTCGTTATAAAATCGTGTAGGATCAGTGTTTTTGTTAATTGTTAAGTCATTTTAGAGTTTTTTTAGTGATGCTACTGACCTATTTTGTCAAAAATTAGGTTGACTGTTGCGAAAACGCTTAGCTTATAAATAGATTCACCACCGGGTTTTCGCTGTTTAAAATGTTAATTTATGTTCATTGCACTATAATGAGCACTTTTAGTAGGTATTTAATATTTACTAGCTATCACTTATCGTATTTGACATTGATAAAAACATCGGTTTAACAAACAGGAGGTAGGTTGTAGAAATACTGATAATTTTATTACATGTCATACAATAACAAAATAGGTTAGGTACCTATTGAATTTACAACTTATTATAACTACGAAGATGGACCCTTTGCAATATCTCTGTATCGGTTCTTGACCTCAAAACTAAGGCTATTCACCCATACACATCCCCCGAACGTGACATGCGCAGTAACGAAGGGATTTAAGATGAAAACGTAGGCCTAAAAAATGGTACAATCTGTTGCTATAGTAATCTATTGTATTGCCATCAAATATATCTCAGCGGCTAGGGTATTCACAAATAGTAAAGTTGAACACGCCTGTATTGTCAAGGTGTTAGATATTTTTGAGCAACTCGGCCGCTTTGATACTTAATACATCTTTTTAACATCACGATTTATATGTATCTGATAGTGCTCTACTGTACTATAAGTACCTATCTATACAAGTAGCAGGACTACAGGACTAGGACTAGCAGGGTACATGGTACCAATAAGATTTTTTGTTCCAATTTTAAATTGTTTACGCCGGCCGGCTTTTTGGCCTTGACTCCTACGAAACATTTGGGCGCGGCGATAAGAATTGTGGGTTAAACTTGACATTGTGGATTAGGCACCTGTACCTAAAGGTTATTAAATAAACTACCTAGCTTTCCCAATCGGTATGTAGGACGTAGGCACTAGCACATCTATTTAGGTACCTAGGTATCACATGACTGATATTACTTATGTTGATATTTCAATAAAATTGAATAATACTTTTACTACTTTAATTTTGTCGTGATAAGTTAGAATTAAAATTAGTCAATTTATTTAGTTGGTAGAATTATATGTTTAATGTGTTTTTCTCATTTATTCATTTTAAGTCTTAGATTAGGTTAATGCCCCCCCCCCCATACATCTAGCGTCTCGCGAGCGGAAGCGTCGGGCCAACTGTATGGCAAAGCTCGACGCCCGGCGTCTGTTTCGTCGCGCAGTTCCTATTGTATTTACCTTTTGGTACGGCACGGCATAACGGCACCCTAAAAATGGAATGTCCTGTCAAAAGTCCGGGCATTATCCTAAAATCCAGACATCTCAGATGTCAGGTGGAATCCTGAAGGCATGGTAATTGGTAACCCTTTTCCAGGCATCCGGATACCAATAAATAGGTTTCTAGGCTTTCATTATAGACATAGTAAATCCAAATTAGCTCAATGCGGAAACTCGTCTGCGTACAGAATACGCTATGAGAACGTGCTTCGAATAATGTGGCTTTCCCTTTCCTGTGCAGAAAGGTTCTGTGCCTCAAGCCGTATGTCCTTTCCATCTAAGATTTATATAGAAGCATCATAAGGATCATAAGCATAACCAGGGTGTCCACTTTCTGGAAAGTCAGGGAAAGTCAGGGAAAAGTCAGGGAAGCTCATAGTGGTCATGGAAAGTCAGGGAAAGTCAGGGAAATTATTTGGAGGTCAGGGAAAAATTTGGCACCATGAAAAAAAAAATATTGAAAAAATAATATGATTTCTTGGGTTAGCCACATCCATGACAGCAAAGATGGATTTCCGGTAGTGATTTTAAGGCAACTTAAAATTGACACTTCAGACTTTTTATTACAAGTATAGTACCTGGCCTCCATCCCAGTGATTGCTAATGGGGATATCTTCATGCTTAACCTTAATTTATCCGGCCCAAAATCGTAAATGCGGAAAAATCCAGATTTTTTTACTTTGCGTATCCCACCCTCATATTCCAAAATATTAGCGAGGGGGATCGGGTATAAATTCAGTTATTGTGATTCAGATTAGTTGGAAAGTTGCACCACAATGTCACCATGTACAAAATTCATAAGGTAGGTGCTTTTGCTAGGGCGATGTGAAAACGACAAAGACAAAGTTACGTTACGTCGCTGTCCAAATTCTAAGTATCTATCCGATCCGACAATCCAAAGCGGAGTTCCTCATAAAGCCTATGGCGCAAAACGTCACATAGAGGCGCAATTTTGTATTAGTCAAAGGAGCATAGGAGTATAATTAGCGTAACGATGAAGCACTTGGAAACCTAAAGGCATGTAGTGGCAAAACACCTAAATGGGCATCCCGATGCTGACAACAGAGAAAAAATTTCGCGCTCGCTTCACTCGCGTTTAATATTTCTACATATGTAATATATCTTTGTAACTTGGTCAATACTTCACGCTCACATTACGCTTGAAATCTCGTTTTCATTTCAAGCCTGCTTTCCTGACTCTGCTCTGATAGACTAGGTACTCCATTTTGTTTTGCTAAGTTAAGTACCAAATAACGACTACGGGACGTATAAAAGGGGAAAAAATTTCGCGCTCGCTGCGCTCGCGATTTTTTTTGTATGAAATGATCAAGGGCGCCGAAACTCAAACTCGCTGTACCATGAAACCATGATGTCCCTGATTGAGAGTGTACGGGCCGGCACTGGTATAGCCAAGTTTAATAAATAATAGTTATTTGTTATACAAGGGGGCAAAGTTGTATTTTAACGCCGAGTGTGGAATTGAAAAACGAGCAAGTGAAAGGATGCTATAGTTGAACCACGAGCGAAGCGAGTGGTTCGAGAATAGAATCCTGAACTTGCGAGTTTTTTAACACACGAGAAGTAAAATACATTTGCACCCGAGTGTAACACAAAACTTTTCCCCTCACTATAGCGAGGAAACTATAACGCAAAAAATGCGTTTATCACTGCTTCCAGTAGTTCCACAGGTGGTAAATCATCTTTATTACTAGATTCACCTACTTTTATCAATTTTAAAGCAGTTAATTTGACTTTATTCAAGGTTAAATTACTTTACCCACTAGTGGATAAAATGCGTTTTTACCCGCTGCTATTAAAGGACAAAACACGTGTTTCCGAGCTAGTGAGGGGAAAAATACATAAATAAATAAATATTATAGGACATTCTTACACAGATTGACTAAAGTTTAATAGTTAACATACAGGAAAATAGTTAAAAGTATGAACTCCCTTGCAACTTTTTATATTTCGTACTTTAGAAAACAAACATATCCCAGATAATCATTGGCTGTAACAGACGGACAGACAGACGCACGAGTGATCCCATAAGGGTTCCGTTTTTCCTTTTGGAGGAACGGAACCCTAAAAGAACTGCTTTTTCTTCGGGTTTTTTTTTAAGAAAAAAAAACTGTTTTTAAGCAACCGTGGTAAAAATATCATCATAGAGTGAAAATTTGGTCAGGGAAATTTTCTTAAATGGTCATGGAAAGTCAGAGAAAAGTCAGGGAATTTTTTTTGGATTTAGTAGTGGACACCCTGATAACATAAACTTCCGTTACACCCGTATTCCCAAACTCATCACAGTCATCACGAAAGTCACCAAACTCACTGTGCCACTCGCCACTCAGCAATTTTTAATTAGAAGGTTGAAAGTTGAAAGATAACGAAATTGTGATAGTGGTGATATGTTTGCTAGCTCACACCACAATACGGGTAGGTTCACCCATATCCCATAGTCGACTTCTACGGCACCCATGGGAGGAATGAGAGTGGTGAAATTCTTAACCCGTCACCAAACGAAGCTCAAAATTTTTCAACATAAACTCATAAAAAGGTACTTTTCACTCGTGAGGCAGACGGGCCCTTCTCAATGGAGAGCCACATATGTACTCAGATGTCTCAGCTCAGCTACATGAAATTCAAAATGGTGGAGTTGTGTAGGGATTAAAACGCACATACGACGTTTTAGAAGTAGTTAGTTTAAATAAAGTAAGGAAACTGCATGTAGTTAAGGAGCGTTTCCTTGCGGGTTCACTATGTTTTTAATGTGACATAATACGAGTAGAGGAGTGAAAAAAATACTTAATTGAAATGTATAAAGGAAAAAATGTATGTCATGTAATCACATTCAGACCACACATATACCTAAAGTAATTATGTAAATTTTCGAAGCGTAACAATACCGTAACTTTTTGGTCCATAAACTACGGTTTATTTTTAAAATGTGTGATTACGGTTCACGCAACTTGACCCTCTTCTCTAATTGAAAAAGTAGACGAATTTATAGTCTGTCAAGCTGTTTCCGTTACTAGAAAAAAGCGACAAATAAAAAAGTTTTTTTCTTATAGAGGCGTAAGTGCGTTGTCGTGCGGATGTCGGAAGGATTTCAATGGCAAAAATCAGAGATGGCGGCTTAAGTGTATGGGATATCGGTCCTACGTCCGAAATTGGATCGGATAATGTGAAAACGCATAAAGGCGAATGTTTATCATCCAATAGAAAATTTGAATTTCGTGCCTAATAAAAGAACGTTAAAGACGTAATAAAAGGACTTCTGCACGTTTTCAACCCTTTGAAAGCTTATTATACAGTATATATTTTTATACACTGTAAATATTTTCGTTCCTGTGATTTCTAAGTGAATCCATACTTAATATTATAAATGGGAAACTGTGTGTGTGTCTGTTTGTTTGTCCGTCTTTCACGGTAAAACGGAGCGACAAATTGACGTGATATTAAGACGTATTTTTTTAATGTAGAGGCGTGTAAGTGGAGATAGTTGAAGGGATGAATAGTGACATAGGCTGCTTTTTGTTGTCTCTTTCTAACGCGAGCGAAGCCGCGGGCAAAAGCTAGTAATGCAATAAAAGCAACAGTAAAGTTGCTTGTGATATAAAAACATAAAATGCTATACTTATTTCTTTCAGTTTTTTAATGCATCGTTTCATAAATTAAAATCAATAACTCACCACATCGTCTAGCACCCATACCTCGTGATCCATTTTCTCCTGCATTTTATCTCAGTCTTACTACATTGCCATAGAGTTTTACCTTGCGTAAATGGGTTGCATCAGTTTGTGGTGTTCTCTGAACGCTTTAATGAACTGACAGCCACTTGAGGAATCTTTCAAGAATTTAGCGTTAGCACCCCTTTGGATATGATATGCTACGATACTTAAGGTGGCTCGCTTAGGTTACCCGAAGCTCAGGCTGCGTTAGATGGCGTTAATCTTCAAATTACCGGTCTTATTTTTTTTGTGGAGTCGTACAGGCATTTATATACTTTCAATTATGCTTCGCGAACATTTAATATTAAAATTGACGTATTACAACAAACATTCAACTTCTCATTGTAACGTTAATCCCCTTAATGTAGATAAATTTACTATTTTACACTATTTTTAAGTACCACTCACACATACAAACAGTGTTTTTGTATTCCTTCTAGTCGATAATTTCACGCGGCGACAGCTTGTTTAAATAGCCTTGCGGTAAATACGTGCCATCGCATGATTTGCATGGAAGTACTGGGTTCGAACCCAGGACTTTTTCTCTTTTTTTTTTTAAATACTACGTCGGTGGCAAACAAGCATACGGTCCGCTTGATGGAAAGCGGTCACCGTAACCTATGGACGCCTGCAACTCAAAGAGTGTCGCATGCGCGTTGCCGCCCCATTAGAAACTTGTACACTCCCCTTTGCTGCGTGTGCACAGCAAAAAGGAGTGTACAAGTTCAAAGGAGGGTTTGGGTTGCCGACGACTCAAAGGACAATAGACGGAACAAATTAGTTCCGTAAGTCCTCCCGTCGTCAGCACCCCACACCCTCGTTGAGCTCTGGCAGCCTTAGTGCCCATTTAGATGGTACGAGAACTCGCATACGAGTTTTATTACATTGCGGTATTTGATGGCTGTGCAAAATTGTATGTACCCTCAACGGCCCGCAATGTAACTAAAATCGCATGCGAGTTCGCACGCCGTCTAAATCAGGCCTTACTCACCGGCAGGAACACAACACTATGAGACACTATTTTTTGTTTTATTATTATACATAAATGTATATGTACTCGTACAGTAGTTACTGAGCGTTTTCCACAAAAAAGATTAAAAACCTATTCTCTTACATGGTAATAATTTTTGGGTTCGTCGAACTCAGAATTTCTAACATAATTATCCTAATCTGATATTTTTAAAAATTCCAAAAAGTATAGATAAATTTTAGTTTCTAAACTACGATTCGAATGCTTTTTTTTTCTAATTGTTTATTTTCGATGGAGCAAGGGTATTCAAATCGCTTTTGAAATCTTAAATTAGTAAATGAAAATGCAATAGTTAACTGAGTAACGTAAATTAAAATTTTGAAAAAACCCCCGACCGCGACCTAGTGGACCGATTTTCATGAAACATGGCTAAGAACACTCCCGACTAACACAGCTTTCAAATAAAAATAACTAAATCGAAATCGGTTCATCCGTTCAGGAGCTACGATGCCACAGACAGACACACACACAGACAGACAAACAGACAGACAGACAGACAGACAGACAGACAGACAGACAGACAGACAGACAGACGGACAGACAGACAGACAGACACGTCAAACTTATAACACCCCGTCGTTTTTGCGTCGAGGGTGGACTTTTTTTATCTAAGGAGTAATTTCGATAAAATATTATATTTAGCGAGGGTATTAAAAGTTGTGTTTTATATCTCAACTTAATAAATAGAAAATCAAAATGACAATAAAAAAAAACCAAAATATGTTCTCTAAGATAAAATTGATACCTTCGGCTCTCCATTCTTGCTCGGTCAATAAAAAATACGAAATTTATATCCAAAAAAATACAAAAAGTTTATAGAATCCTGGGAATCGAACGCACCTTCACGGCGTGACAGGCGACTATTCACCAACGACGCCATTACATAACACGCTGTTACTGACGAAATTGGGCTATACATATATAATTATTTAAATATAAATAATAATGTCAAATCCATACTAATATTAATATTACAAATGGGAAAGGGTGTGTGTCTGTTTGTTTGTCCGTCTTTCACGGCAAAACCGGAGCGACGAATTGACGTGATTATTTAAGGGGATTTAGTTGAAGGGATGGAGAGTGACATAGGCTACTTTTTGTCTCTTTCTTACGCGAGCGAAGCCGCGGTCAAAAGCTAGTTTATTATAAATGGGAAATGCTGGTTACTCTATAATCTGAAGTGGAAGAATTCGTTGTTTCACCAAAGATAATGTGTGTTTGTTTGTTTGTCCGTCTTTCACGGCCAAACGGAGCGACGGATTGACATGTTTTTTAAGTGGAGATAGTTGAAGGGATGGAGAGTGACATATGCTACTTTTGTCTCTTTCTAACGCAAGCGAAGCCGCGGGCAAAAGCTAGTACAGCACGGGTAGCATGGTCGCGCGATAGACGATAAAATATCAGGCCGTCCCTGTCGCACTATTAGTAAGTGCGATTATAGGGACGGCCAGATGTTTTATCATTTATCGCGCGACCATAATTGCCTGCCTGGACCAGATTATATTGATGATAATTATTATTTGTAACCATTTAGTTAATATTGTCTTCAGTTACCGCGATAGTTACTCATGAAATAAAAACTATGAAAACGGATTAAATCGCGTATAATGAGTTTATAAAATTCATCCCGATGTTTCAAACACTTTACAGCGTTCGTGGTCAACGGGTGACTGAGGAAAAATTACAATGTGCAAAAGCTACCCATATTCTTGTATATAACCATTTAGTTGTTGAAGAAAAACATTCACACAACAATAACATAGGTCAACCAGCTCAGTAAATGCAATACTTTACTAATACTATGCCCACACTATGACCTATGTATAATGTATAATACCAGACGTGTAATATTTTATTTTATCAACAAAGGTATAATAAAGGATTGTATTGTATTTTTGTATGAAAATAAAAAATAGGAAAGCAATATAGTAATAGTCAAATATTCCATTAAAAAAATAAAAAATACTTAATAAATCCATAAAAGTTCAAATGATTAAAAAAAACCTTCGGACTCGAACCCACGATCTTCTGCATAATAGTCGGTCGTTTGACCGAGACGCCATTTCGATTTACATTAGCAGTGTCGAAATACACGATATGTATCTTTGTTGACAAAATGCGTCATTATTTCTGAGTCTGCTTGAGTTAACTAAACCAATATCTTTAAATAATTACTTGTCAAGAGCCAAATGTCACTGATGACAATGTCAACTAAAAATGCGCGAAATATGACGGCTCTGTGTCTGTACACAAAATTGGGCACGCACATTTACGTAAAATTAATAAAAAATTCACATGGATTTGTCCATGATTTCTGTATGAAACAATGTATTTCATTCACTACCGCGACGACGGATAATGTATAGTAGATGTATGCGCATATTTTTATTTAGTTGTAGTGTGCGGTGACTAAATAAATGGTAGATGTTTTTTGTATGGAAAGCGAGCCACCTTAAGTGAATACTAAGTTATGAATTAGAATTGCTTACTGGAGTATAGAGTAGAAGAACAGAGTCGTATGTGGTAAAAAAAATTGCAGGAAAAATATCTCTTAGTATTGTGATTATATGCCCGGTCACTCGAGCGTGTGTCCTTTTTCTCTTAATTTAGTGTTACATTTTACTATAGGTACTAATCAATTTAATTTAGCTGAAATTGTATTTGTGATTAGTGTTTTATGGTAATTATAGTGTAATTATGACAGTTTTCGTCATCGCCAACACCACAATTGAACCCTTATCCCACAGTCGACTTCTATGACACCACGGGGGGAAACGGGGTGGTGAAGTTTTTAAGCTGTCACCACACGGGTAAACGACCATACGTATTTATTTATTAGTGAACCGCTAAATGTACTTAAAGTTAATAATGTCAGTGTCTCACGGAAGTTAGTATATTTGTTATTAAAAACAATGCATACGATAGATTAAACAAGAAGAACTCAAAGCCTAACAATAAACAGCTGAAAAGATGAATAATTACCAAAGCAGACGTAAGAAACGGTCGTAAAACACTTGTGAATACAATTAAAAGTTTAATTTGGCTTGCAGGCGGGAACTGCTCTAATTCAAGGTCGGATTTATTAACAAATGCTCATAGACATGTGTTTATGCGAGATATATACTTATATGTAGATAACCTCATAAGTGACGGATTATGTAATTAAGCATTATGTACATTATGGTCGACTATTACGTTATAAGACGTAATGTTTTTCTCACTTAATGGTCTCACCGGAAGACCAGCGCTGGAAGTCGCCAGCAATATGCTGAGGTGAGGCCGTTTCGTGGCACTTTATTCTCCTATGTCATTCATAAATATTGTTTATTGTCTGTGTGTGTTTACGAATAAAACTTTTCTATTCTATTCTATTCTATTCTAATGTATATGTAACTACAGCTGCAGAGCTACACATGATATGGTAATGTCATAATACTATTATCATTCACTTGCCCTTTTCCCATTATTTGCCGTCGGCGCAGTAGATCTTTTTCTTCCACTCTATCAGCCGTCATCGTCATTGTCATTTCCATACCTTTGCACTCTCATATCATTCTTCACACTGTCCATACATCTTTTCCCTTCCCTCCCCTCCCTTGAAATCCAATCTTACCAACCTATATTAGGACATTCTTACACAAATTGACTGAGTCCCACTGTACACGGTAATGTCCTATAATCTATCCACCTTTATATTTACTCGTTTCGTAACATTGCCTGCATCCCTCCGCATGACATGCTCATATTGCACATTCCAAGCTAATCTACATCCTCTCACCTTCTCTGTCACTGTAATGTGTAACCACATAGTCTTGAGGTGTTTCTAGGGATCACCAAGAGCCCGTTACCAGCCTTGACACTTGACATGGGTGACAATTTCCTGTCCATTTCCGGGTCGATAAGTAATGTGGATAGTAGGTACCTAGTCAATTTGTTTCATCAAATTTTGACCTGAGTAAATTTCTACCTACGCACCCTTCTTCCAATAAAACGTATTTATGGTAAAGGTAAGGAGAGAGGCAATATATTCAATTGACAGAAGTTGTATACATTATATATGTAACTTCGGAGTTCTGACATACATTACGACTAACTTCCGTAAGCGTTACATAGGATTGATACTTTACGCATGTTAAGCGCCATCTGTTAGATTATTGTGAAACGACTTCGGCAGTGACAGAGGAGACGCTACAAACTCCTGTTCATAGATTTCTTGCAAGTTTTTCACCCCGAAAATGCTGCATAAACTAAATAAGTCATTCCATCAAACATGTTGGCACAAATTCATATAACATCTAGTTTGGCAGATGTTTGCTGTTATGCGTGCAGCGAGAGTAA
Organism: Leguminivora glycinivorella; assembly: GCF_023078275.1. Lineage (NCBI taxonomy): Eukaryota > Metazoa > Arthropoda > Insecta > Lepidoptera > Tortricidae > Leguminivora > Leguminivora glycinivorella. Next base: position 10,326,256 of record NC_062991.1, read on the forward strand.
CGCAAATAGATGCAGAGTGATTTCACACTTGAACCGTGACGAAACGTGAAAACAGTTTCGTAGGTGTGACTTGAGTAACAGTTAACAGCATCCGTTTTTGTATGCACCTATATTTAACGTAAAGTAATCTTATCTCTAGACAAAGATATGAAAAATTTGTTTGTTATTGACAACTGTTGTTTTTTTAGTTTGGTAAAATATGTTTGTATTATTTGTGTCAATTATTGCTAATTAGGACGTTTTATTGTATGTATATAAGTGTAATAATTTCAAATGCGATTTATATTGCTTCTGAATTAAATAAATGAAATTAAATGAAAAGAAAATTACCATAGTATGGCGAAAACACGGGGCTCAGCCGCACCATCAATGGCAGTGGCAGCGCTTCACGTTATAACTCCGCTAAATGAACTTTTCTTAAACTTCTGTATCAATTAGTTATGCCACATTAGGTACCTTTTGGAACATTAGGTATGTAGTATGTACATTATTTTACTATAAATGTAATTTTTTTTACTATAAATTATACTCTAAAGTTTACTTTATAATATTTTAATTTATTAATAAAGGTATTTTCAATGTTTTAACGGCAAGAAAATACTTTCACGTAACAGACTAAACGCATTATCAGATTTGCATCACAGCATGCGCATTATACCATCCTTCCATGATCCTATAATCTGATACCGTGATATTGAAACGGAAACCAGAGCTGGCCGTCTGTTCTAAGAAGGGGATCTTCCCTGCGCACAATCACCCATAAATAATGATTTATGCGAGCGTTTAAATACATTCTAACCACAAAATGCACAATGTAAGTTGAGAGCTCAGTACAATGACTTAGGAAAAAAACCGGCCAAGAGCGTGTCGGGCCACGCTCAGTGTAGGGTTCCGTAGTTTTCCGTATTTTTCTCAAAAAATACTGAACCTATCAAGTTCAAAATAATTTTCCTAGAAAGTCTTTATAATGTTCTACTTTTGTGATTTTTTTCATATTTTTTAAACTTATGGTTCAAAAGTTAGAGGGGGGGGGACGCACTTTTTTTTCCTTTAGGAGCGATTATTTCCGAAAATATTTATATTATCAAAAAACGATATTAGTAAACCCTCATTCATTTTTAAATACCTATCCAACAATATATCACATGTTGGGGTTAGAATAAAAAAAAAAATCAGGCCCCACTTTACATGTAGGGGGGGTACCCTAATAAAACATTTTTTTCCATTTTTTATTTTTGCACTTTGTTGGCGTGATTGATATACATATTGGTACCAAATTTCAGCTTTCTAGTGCTACCGGTTACTGAGATTATCCGCGGACGGACGGACGGACGGACAGACAGACATGGCGAAACTATAAGGGTTCCTAGTTGACTACGGAACCCTAAAAAACGGTTAATGATCATTTTGATCACACGTAATTTTGTGCATGTAATAAAATCGTGTTTTTAATTTAACTTGTAAATATGGATGCAAAGTTTAAACCAAACTCAATTTATAAAAAAATATGAAATTTGGATAGCTTTTCACTATACTGAACATGCAGACTAGAGGAGGCTATAAAGGTGCGTTGGTTGCAGCACTTGCAGTGTATTTATATTTAGCTCAATGAAAAAAATATTAATTTTATGGTATTTAAAATCATTTTGAGGCAAAGACGTATATTGAGGGAGCAAGGGAAGGCGTTTCTTAGCTCTATAACGAATATGTCTTACCAAGTTTGTAACTTCGTAGAGTTCGTAGGCAACTAATACAAACAAACACCCACAAGTCAATACTCTGGTTTAATATTTAAACTGCAAACCAACCGTCAAGTGGGAACGAGTTTAACCGTTCTTCGCGCGTTCCCGGAACGAGGGGTTAGAATTTAGTGTACATTTCTAAGCTACGGCAGAAGAGCGTAACACACATACAAATTTGTACGAAGTTAGCTGTTTTGTATGGTAGAGTTACTTAGTTGCACTCAGTCACGGCTCTTAATTCTGCAGTTTTGATTATGTATTTGGTATTTTCTGTGTTCATACTTACTTACTTAGCCACTAGGGCCCTTTTTGTGTTGTTTTAATGTTATTTTCAGTGTTCATACTAAGCATGCATTTCATTCATACAATCATTTTGTTCATAAATACTGGTTTCCAATGCGTAGGTACGCATTGGAAACCCAATACTCCCAATAGGAGCGAAGGAAGTCACTTGTACCAGGGCGGCTCACTCCGCGATTCTATCGCCGCGCTACAAGTACCTACATGCCAGGGGCCGCGAGTTCCCGGCCCATTCAGTGGTGACGACCTTCGCGCGGCACAATAGAATTCAATGTCGGCTGGTTGCGTGCGGTCCGTTTGTTAATGCAGGTAATAATTTAGAATGGCGGCATTTTGTGAATATCAAAGGAGTGAGCTTTGTGTTCTGTACTTGTACTATTATATATTCTGTGCTTGTAGTTGTACAGTAACGGGCATAAATAAGTGATGATTTCTGTACCTTAGCTTGTTTGTCAGTTCTTGGAAGCTAAATTACGACCACTTTCTGACTTCTTATTAAAACTCAACAATAGACAATAGGAAACTAAGCGATAAAACAAAGAAGCACGAATAAAGTTCCATGAAGCATAAATATACCAAAAGTAAAATACTTTAATAAACATGCTTATTATTGAACATTTCTAACAATAAAACCTCCACCACACATAAAGCGTTTTGATAGCGTAGCGTTAGCGGAGCGCAATGATAGCGGTGCGCCGGAGGAACGCTGGCGTTCCGCTCGCAATTCGCGCTCATTCCGCTCGAAATCCGCGCTCATTAGTTCCCGCCGGCGTCCGCTGGGCGCAACACCAGCGCTGTCATTGCGCTCCGCTAACACACCGCCTACGCTCTCAAAACGTGCATGTGTGGCCGAGCTTTAAGCTAATCACAAAATTAAAATAAAAAAAAACCCTGACATGGACCGATTTTCATGAAACAACGGCTAAAAACACTCCCGACTAATTCAGCTTTCAAACAAAAAAAAACTAAATCTAAATCGGTTCATCCGTTCGGGAGCTACGATGCCACAGACACACACACCAAAACAAACAAATAGACGGGTAGGCATGTCAAACTTATAACACCCCGTCGTTTTTGCGTCGAGGGTTAAAAATAACCCAGATATGTAACAAAAAGGCATAGTTTTCTAGTGTCATTGATACCAGACTAAGCTAGACATGCAGACATACCTATGCGTGTCCCTAATGGCACGAGGGGGGACTGAAGGGGAGTGACGTCATCCAGCCAATTTCAAATATGCGACTTCATTTGTAGATCTAAAGGAGCATTAACCTTTAGGTTATAGTTTAGGTTGCGACCTGCCGCGAGTATGGCCGCACATTCGTAGCAAAAATTGGCTACGTCAGCCACCTGAGAGCACACCAACGACGCTCTCAACTGTAAAACGCAGTCGCCGTAGCCGAAAACGGCTAGGAGGAGATGATGATAGTTTAGGTTAGGACGACCGGTTTGGCCTAGTGCGTAGTGACCCTGCCTGCTAAGCCGCGGTCCTGGGTTCGAATCCCGGTAAGGGCTTTTATTTGTGTGATGAGTATGTTTATCTATATAAGTATGTATATCGTCGCCTGCCTAGCCCTCATAGTACAAGCTTTGCTTAGTTTGGGGCTGGGTTGATCTGTGTAAAGTGTCCCTCAATATTTATATTTTATTTTTATTTATTTATAGTGCCATTGTTACAAAGCCTGTATCAACGACACTATTAGATATGGACAAAGGTAATATCTATGACAGGATTGACAGGTGTAGTGTGTATATATTTTCTGCATGTATAATATAAAGATATACTTATATTTATATACATCCTTATTCCCTAGTAGCACGAGGGGACTAAAGGGGAGTGACGTCATCCAGCCAGTTCCTTCAAACGTCTGACTTCAACTATGCAAATTAATGCGTTTCTGAACTAAATTCGGTGCAGTGAATCATATGTTTTTGACGATCGGTATAAAATTCAAGGTTTTTTATCCACTACAATTTCCTATCATCTTTCATTAATGTCGTTATTGTCTCTTATGATTAAATTAAGTTTAGCCAACATTACCAAATAATCGATGGAATCAGGCGTTACTTTGCGGAAATCCATGTTAATCGTAAACTAGAACGTTCCTTTGCTAATCCGCGAATTGATAACGTGCAAGTCAATCAGAAAAAACACGCAAAAAAACACACGTAAAAATACGCAAGTAAGTACAACAGGTTAACACTGATTGACTTGCACGTTATCAATTCGCGGATTAGCAAAGGAACGTTCTAGTTTACGACCAACATTACCAGTCAAACAAAATGTGAACAAACGCTTGTATTGCCGAATTTGACCGATAGAGGCGCCTGCTAGCCATGAGCGCGGCGCTCATGGCTAGCATGGCGCTCAGAGCGCCTGACTGACTAGTGTCAATTTGACACTGTCAATGTCAAACGAAAACGAATATTATCTATGGAATGCGACGCCACTGACGCTGACGATTTAACGGATTTATTGTTTGCTGGACTGCTGGTGCTGAGTGCTAATGACTGATTTTGATTTAATTACCTACCTACTTTTAAGTGTTGAGTTATTATTCCTATTGTAAAAATCCTAAGCTATAGAATGAAAATAAATAAAGAGCATTTAGGTGATATAGGTATGAAATATAAGAACTAGATGCACAATCAACAAAATGGGGCTCCATGGCTATGGCTATGGCTCTCTTTTCGTTAGTCTAGTTTTCTTACATTATTTAAGTGAGTAGGTATAATAGGTATAATAATACCTAAAAATAGTAGGCGATCAATAAATTCTGTTATGTTATTAATAAATAAAATAACATAACATAATTTATTGATTGCCTACTGATAAATATGACCAAAATGTCATTCATTACTTTCATTAGGTGCCATGTTATTAGACGTTTTTGTTCGGCATTGTGACTCTATTTCTCATGATTAATACCGAAAATAAATAAAAATGTTTAAAAGGTATTTTATTTTCAAAAAGTATTTTGAAAATAAATACCTATTTTGCATTTAGCATTTGAAATACAAAACTCAAAACTATTTGGTATTTTGCATTTGAAATAGTAAATCTGTATTTGTAAATAGTAAATCTCTGGTTGAAAGTGCCGCCCACCCGCTCTCGGCTACCTCACAGTTACCGCCTGTCAAAAACGCGAACAGTCGAGCTGTCATATCTCACTCATACAAGCATAGTACGCGTTCACCTATACGAGATTAGAATGTGTGCTAGGAACGCGCCTCTTTCATATACATATTCGATCGCCACTATCCGAGATGTGACCAAACATTACAACATTTGCTGACTTTGATCCAGTGAGTGTTCCAGTTTATCTACTCGATTGATAATTACGTTACCGGATTGAAGTGCTATTTCCCATTATTTGCGACGTTGTTTTACACGCCGTTTTTGTACAGTCAATCAATTGGAACCCTATGGTTGTATAGTGGTATACAACCATGTCAAAATGACAAGCAGTAAGAGATTTCTTACAATCTGATTTATAACGTCACTATGAAATAGTTCTATAGTGGCCTAGGGTTCCAATTGGTTGACTGTACCTTGTGACATCTTTAGTTCACTCACTTGAAATAAGAATGACATCACTAAAAATAAAGGTGGGTCTTTGAATTGTCTAAGGAAAAGGTCTGCAGATTTCATTTTTGTTAAAGATTTGAATGTATGCCCTGCTTGTGTTTAGCGTGTTTCGTCATTTTCGGCCTAATTCTCATCAGTGTTTAAACAGTTGAAACTTAAGATAAGATAATATTAGTGGGCCACTCCCGATGACTGGACTGGACTAATATCTTAATTTTTTTACGCCTTTAGCCAAATATATCACTTTTAAACATATAGTGCATGTAGGTATGTATATTTGTATTATTGCAAAGTAGTAACTATCGTTATACTGATTACTGACGGTTGACACTTTAGGTAAGTTCTTACTCCATTGGCTCAGCTACCCAAAATAAGACTGCCTCCGAGTCCTCCGACTCAAAACAGCGCGTATAGCGCCACTAAGCGCGGCCGAGAGTCTTGCGCTAATTTTCACCAATTGTTGACTAGGAGTTTGTTTGTGCAGATCTGCCTTTAATACCTGGGATCCCCCAGCAGCCAGATTCTTCAGGTAGCAATTTGAGGAACCGCGTCAAATACCACGACCTTACCTTGCCTTGCACGACCTTAGAAGATAAGATAATCGTAATATCAAGCTTACAGACTCCGTTGGTTGAGCCATCTTCAGAGAATGGATAAGACAAATGTAAGGACTAAGGACTTAAGAAGCATATCTGGGTCGCCAGGCAAAATGACGTAGATATTCATATAATATCGTACGAGTGCATCGTACGACAATTTCAAGTTGATAAAACTCATAGTGCCAAATTCCTATCAAGATTACCTAATACATAGTTTACAACCTTAAAGCCTTGATTAGATAAGATTGATAAGAGTTTTTAATCTTTACTGCTGATTGTTTTCTTTTACCTATAACTTTACACTTGACTTAAACTTGTCAGTAAATTAAGGTTATACTGTACTGCCGTTGCTGCATGATAATTACGAAGTGACGAATTTGCGTAGAGCGACAACGGTACGATGTTCGGATTTTCTCCGTATCTTCGTCCGAAGTGGCATGAGGACCTCGGTGTGACCGCAGGCAGCGTTCGAACTGTCCGAAGGAACGAATCGTCAATAGGACCGTTCTACGTACGAGTTTACTAGTACGGAGAGATGAAACTAATGTGTTCTGTTCTGCCATGCGATTGCAATTGCACACAAGCTTGTACATAATCTACCTACATAATAGAGGTATATTCTGTGACACAAGCAAGATTCTTACTTACTACTTACCAGTGGCGGCGCGTGAATATATTTGGAAGGCAACACAGAGCAAAAAATAAAAACCGGCCAAGAGCGTGTCGGGTCACGCTCAGTGCAGGGCTCCGTAGTTTTCCGTATTTTTCTCAAAAACTACTGAACCTATCAAGTTCAAAACAATCTTCCTAGAAAGTCTTTATAAAGTTCTACTTTTATGATTTTTTTCATATTTTTTAAACATATGGTTCAAAAGTTAGAACCCCCTCTAACTACCTTTTTTTTCCTTTAGGAGCGATTATTTCCGAAAATATTAATATTATCAAAAAACGATCTTAGTAAACCCTTATTCATTTTTAAATACCTATCCAACAATATATCACACGTTGGGGTTGGAATGAAAAAAAATATCAGCCCCCACTTTACATGTAGGGGGGGTACCCTAACAAAACATTTTTTTCCATTTTTTATTTTTGCACTTTGTTGGCGTGATTGATATACATATTGGTATCAAATTTCAGCTTTCTAGTGCCTACGGTTACTTAGATTATCCGCGGACGGACGGACGGACGGACGGACGGACGGACAGACAGACATGGCGAAACTATAAGGGTTCCTAGTTGACTACGGAACCCTAAAAAACGCAACCTACCTATATTAGGTACCTTAGGCGCCTATCCAAGTGCATTTATCATACAGTCCGCTATGAAAGCGCTTAACAAAGCCATCTCTCCGCTTATAACTTATATTTAACTCTGGACGATCACGGCCTCGCGTGACATTTCTTTATTTCGAATGTTTGCGTCGAAAAACGTGTTGATTCATTTAGTAAGTAATCTATTATACAACAGACACAACAGTCAAAATGAATTAACGCTGCCATTACTAAACAAACCAAAGAAAGTCATAACTATCTCTTAAAAACAGGTAGTATCTAACCTTGAAACTCTGGCTTGCACTGTCACTAAAACACGACACCGAAACTCCAAATCATTTAAATTTCACTGATATATTGCACGTAATGAGCAAGTTAATAAAAAAACTGAGAGAATAACACAAAACATTTGAAAGCACACGAAGCCTCGGCAACAAGCGGGACGCAAATGTTGCAGTGATATTATTCCATTTTCACCCACGAATTTAAAAACCTTTTCATACAAACAAAGTATATCTGATGAAGAAACGTTCATTACCACATTACTAAACTTAAATTAAATAAGATTCTCGGTTTTTTAATAGAAACTATCAATATTTAAAGGCTTTTATTTAAAACAAATATATGTGCGATAACAAAACACAATAAAATTTTACCCACTAATACATTTATAATTTTAGTATGGCAATATTTAGCATGCAATTATTACACTGTAATATCAATCTTATTTGTTTCACTCGAAGCTTTAAATTCAAATGAACAAGTGCGAGCCATCGAATGTTGTGCGCTTGGCTGTCTATGTGTTCCCAAATGACGGTCACCCTTCTCTGTCATCTCAATCCTGCTATGAGTAGAGTAAAAGAGATAGTTGCGCCCAAATTACGTACATAGGAGTTCGCGATAGGCAAACACTCACACGCGCGGACTTTGTGAATGTGTATGTGCGTGTTTTCAAATATAAACCTTATAACGCATTGTTTACGGTTTGTATTCAAATGAATAACTCGATAAGAAGCCGAGTTGCTTTGGACTTTAGTTGAGCGGGCTGTTTTTATCAGCGTGTGCGTGATTTTTGTATCTGTGTGGAGTGACCATGAATGAATATGAAAGCTTAGGCATAAGTAGCTTCACTTCGCGTTCGCGCGCGCGATAATTTTAGGTACATATTTGAATTTAAGCAAATGGTGTTATTATTTGTGAGGCAATACGTAATGTTTTAATTATAAATATTATAAGTATATTTTTTATTTCAATGGTGGTTTGTAACTTTGGTATTTGTTGCGGAACATCTAGGGCAACTCGGTGGGAATTGGATTGTATGAGCGCGCCGCCACTGCTACTTACTGCGATGGCTCAGCGACCCGAAGTGGATCTTGGCCTCCGACACTAGATTCCGCCATTCGCTCCTATCCTGTGCAATCTGATGCCACATCTGATCTCTCATCTGATCTGATGAGAGGATGGCTCTTGGAGAGTCAGGAAGAACTTGGAGGTGGAAGAGCTAGTGGGCGAGCCCAACGTCATCGGCGAGAGTAAAGCTTCTCGTCTGCGATGGCTCGGCCATGTGGAGAGGATGGGAGAGGATCGTGCGGCCAAAAGAGCTCACTTGTGGCAAGCAAGATTCTGCAAAACTAAATTATACAAAGCAGCATCGGACATCGTTCTTCTTCTTCCTTGCTTCTTCTTGATTCTGATTACAATACATATTTGTCTATACATCATAGTTATTTTACTTCTATCAGCTTCGGCAGGGCCAGCACATGATTGGCGCGAGATTATGTCGCCGCAACATAGACTAATCGACCTTATGCAATTAATACAATTAGAAACACGCGTGATTTGTGGTGCGGCGAGAAACTGTCGCGTCAGTCATATGCAAGCCCTGCAGCTCTCCAGGCATACCAGACAGACAAGCATGGTCATGATAAAACATCAGGCCGTCCCTATCGAACTTACAAATAGTGCGATAGGGACGGCATGATGTTTTTATTTAAAAAAAAAAATTTTTCTTCTGCCACGATATAAGTCTTTGACTTGACCCAATACGCGATGTTTACTGTGTGCATTCAAGATGTCTGCCCAAATGTGGCTTATAAAAACATCGATGCATTATCGAAGTTCATCGACTTACAATTTACTTTACTGCCGGCTTTAAATATAAATCGGGTTAAACGATTACTTTTAGAGGTTAAGTTAATAGTTGCATTAAATCGTTTATTGGCCATTATTTTTAAAGAAGCTACTGCATGGTGCTGGTTACTGGTTTGAATGTGTTTTATTTATACATACAAAGTAAATCATTTTTTAAGAGTTTGCACGATTGTACTACGATGCACAGCTAAATTAGCGAGTCAATATAAAATTCAAAATTACGATCATATAACAATGGCTGCAATTATGATCCAAATATCCATGGCTAACGGTAATCGCTTACTAACATTAGCTACTCATCAGCTCGATTATTTTTTCAAGCATGTTTCGAATTAAAAACTGGATAAACGCTGTAATTTTGAAATACCTACCGTTATACAGGGTGTCCCACGGCTGCGTATGCCACATGGAGGAAAAGTACCTAAAATATCCTATCATGGGATACCTGTATGACATTAAGTTTGAAATATTTGGTAACGTTAATTCGGTTGGAATGGAATAACCCGAATTCAATGTTCCAAATTGACGTTGAACAAACATGACCCAATATGACTGGACTGGACATAACCTTTCAATTTGTTTATTTGCATGTTATATTTAGCTATTGTTTGTATTATGTACTTAATGTTTGGATTGGACAACGCACATGTGTATACTGAGTACACAGAACTTGCTCTAATAATGAGCGATCGGCTTGATAAGTAATGTCAAACGATTATCACAAAGAACTTGTTGCTATGCCTACTTGCATCCGAACGTATTATTAAATGCCCTTAGGATTTGAACCAGGGAGCTTCTATATCGTAGGCAGGTTCACAAACTCTACTTAAGTTCCGATTATCCGCTATGCCGTTAAAACACTACACAAAGTGGCCCGTTCGTATTGTTTATATATCATTCGTTAAAGTAGTTTCAGAAATTATACATTATACATTACATACATACAATCACGCCTGTATCCCATAAAGGGGTAGGCAGAACACATGAAACTAGTAATGCTTCAGTGCCACTCTTGGCAAATAAGGGGTTGAAAGAAAACGAAACTGTGACATTGCAGTGACAGGTTGCCAAATTATACATTAGCTTAATAATTAGTTTAGGCAATATTAATTGTAAACTCTCGATAAATCTGCATTTTTCTCATCGCCATTTTGATTAATCTGGTATTTCACTGAGTCCGCACGTCACCTATATAGTGTGAGGGGTATTGCTAACCATACTGTATTTTATCTCTGCATGTAACTATACCTACTGTTTAATCCTATATTTTGTCTATGGTAATGAAATAAGCTTTTGTATTTTTGTATAAAAATAAGCACGTTAGGTAACATACCTACTATGTCACCAACTTCTATGTATAATATTTTAGGTCAGTTAAATTGGTCGTAGCTAAGTAACCCTTTGTGTCGAACCTTTGTCTTGTGCCCTTGGTCATTCACAATGAAATTACATATGCATTACATAACTTAGGAAAGTACAGTGCATTTATCTTGCACACCAGCTCACAATAACCTACCCACAAAATTTAAATTTTGAAAAAACCCCCGACCGCGACATAGTGGACCTGGATTTATCCTGAAACATGGCTAAGAACACCCCCGACTAATTTAGCTTTCAAACAAAAAAAAACTAAATCTAAATCGGTTCATCCGTTCGGGAGTTACGATGCCACAGACAGACACACACACAAACATACAGACAGACAAAGACACAGACAGGCAGACACGTCAAACTTATAACACCCCGTCGTTTTTGCGTCGGGGGTTAAAAATACAGAAACGTCATTTATGAAAATGTCCAAGTTAATGGATTTCTGGCGCATGCAGACCATTATTGACAAGTATGTAGGCCTAGGCCACTGTAGAACTATGTCACAATGACGTCACACCTCGGACACTGGTGATCAAATATATGAAAGAGGCGCGTTCCTAGCACACAGTCTAAGCTCGTGTAGGTGAACGCGTGCTATGCTTGTATGAGTGACATATGACAGGTCGACTGGTCGCGTTTTTGACAGGCGGTAACTGTGAGGTAACCGAGAGGGGGTGGGCGGCACTTTCAGCGGGGAGCGGGAGTGGCCATACTGTACGATAGTACTCTTTATTATACTGTGGTGACGTTGTAAATCAGGTTGTAAGAAATCTGTTACTGCTTGTCATTTTGACATGGTTGTAGAGTGGCCTAGGGTTCCAATTGGTTGACTGTACCTAATTGAAACAATGTTTCCATATAATATGACTAACGCCGTGTCTTGCGTGGGCGACGGTCGCGCGACCGTCGCCGTCGCGTCTCATACTATCGATAAGGTTTGGTTTCGTATGCGTCGCATCGCCGTCGCGCGACCATCGCGCGACCGTCGCCCACGCAAGCCGCGACGTAATTCAATATCCAAAGAAATCTTATATAAAACATCTAATATAGGTAATAAAGTGTCCCATCGAAAATAAAAGGCGAAACATTATATAACAATGCTTTTAGCTGTACAAATATTGTGTCGGTTCGATTACCGAGGACAAGGCGAGAAATGTTTGGGTTTGTGCAGTGAATGCTGGGGTTTCCATTCCAAATATATGTTTTTAGGAAAAATAATGCATAGCTATTTTTGGTTAATTCACTTAGATCCCAAACATTTGAAGAAAATACACAAGTACATAGTAACTTATTTGTTTATTATTAAACAAACAGTCTTTCATTGACAATGTTTCCATATAATTTTTTTTTTTTAAAACATCTAATATAGGTAATATGTATCGAAAATGGCGAAACTTACTCTTGACCACAGACTAGCCAAAGGCAAAGACGTTTGGCCTTGGAGTGAGCTCGCCCAGAAGATGCCTGTTCACTTTAGATTTGAAGGTTGCCGGGTTATATGAGCTCGGAAATATAGCCGCCGGCATGGAATTATTACAATTATTATCAATGATTACAATATGATATTAGTTCTAGACCTACAGTTTCTAATAAGTATTAATTTATATTTATTTGTGTGATACAGATACACACACAGATATTTGCTCCTGGGTCATGGATATTTTCTATGTATATAAGTATTTGGATATTATATTTTATCGTTGTCTGAGTACCTGCAACACAAGCCTTCTTGAGCTTATCGTGGGGCTCAGTCAATCTGTGTAATAATAATGTCCTATTATAATATTTATTTATTTAATATTAATAGATCATATACGATATATGGTGAGGAACAATAAGAAAAACAATTATTCTAGGTATCTATCGTACACCTAACCTAGATACTCGTAGTGGGTAAGTAAGTCCAGTTGGTGGATTTTTGACTTCAGAAATACAATTATATACAAGATAAGAAATCCAGATTAATTCTAAGGAATAAATCTTTATTTTAGTCTGACTTTGGTTTACCTTGAAAGTGTTTATTTTGGCAGGTTAAATAAAAACATGTCTGGTTGAGAGTTTTGTTATCTCAGTCTTAAAAATATCTAACCAAAACATACTCCAATAACATGCCTAATATGCTGTTGTTTCAGCACCTTAGAAAAAGCATATATATTAGTCTTATAGTAACAAATTTCATACTAAGTAAGTAGGTAGGCTCATAACATAAACGTATGCGTGGTTCAAATAAGTCAATAAATTTTTACATAAAAAGTAAAAACTTAAAATTTACTCACACGCTATTTTTAACCCCTGACGCAAAAACGAAGGGGTGTTATAAGTTTGACGTGTCTGTCTGTCTGTCTGTTTTTCTGTCTGTGTGTGTGTGTGTCTGTCTGTGGCATCGTAGCTCCCGAACGGATAAACCGATTTAGATTTAGTTTTTTTTTTGTCTGAAAGCTGAGTTTCTCGGGAGGGTTCTTAGCCATGTTTCATGAAAATCGATCTACAATGTCGCAGTCGGGGTTTTTTTCAAAATTTTAATTTTGTGGTTATAAATTATTATATTAACGTGTCCATTCCGTTCTACCTCATTAAATACTGCTAAATCAATTGTAAAAAAATTAATCCGTTTATTTTCAGACAACATAAGGTCCAATGATCCTGAACCATCAAATAATAAAATAGTGCTAGAACAATACGGATACTTCATAAAATAGTTTGTTTACATTGCCCGCAATTTCTATTGACGGCCATTTTACATGCGTGTTAGCCGTACAATTATCCTCATATTCATTATTATTTCAGAAGTCCATGCTATGCTAACATGAACTGCGTGAACTTTGCGTAAGTCAATAAACCTGACAAGTGATAAAAAGCAACTCTCACGCAATCACATTATATCGTTTCTTGTCAGCCAGTAACATCTACGATCTATGGCTTGTCGATTTAAAAAGAAAACCGATGAAAGTGGATTTCGCGCGTTTCCCCTGGTCTTGTTTTTCTGGATTCGAGATTGGCTCGATCGAGTTGCCAATTGTGTTGACAATTTTATGCAGAATTTTATTTTGATACGACCTTGGCCTTCAGTTCACTAAACATCGTTATCGGCTGCCTAGTGCCTGGGGCCTATTTCTGGAACGATATTAGCCTAAGCTAATATTATTAGTCCACGAACTGTCAAATCGTATGGGTTGCCATGACGACACACTAATATTATTAAACTAATAACTTTCGAGAAATGGGCCCCTGATAATACGACTCAGGAACTGATCGATTTCAGAAAAATCTGCATGGATAAATCAAAACGATTTCAATTTTTTTAATGCTTGAAATAAGAATCAGCCTCTATGATGTCAATCACCTATCATTTTCTTCATTGCTATTATGTTTATATTCCGTTCTAAACAATGGTTACGCAATGCTTGGGATCACTTTTTACCGTTAGGAAAATACAGAAGTTGTGTATTGATAGAATTAGTTAGTAACTTAGTAGAGTTGTTAAGGTCGGAAGGTTCATATGATAATGTACATTTTTAACATATTACAGTACTTTAGTATTATTTGAGAAAAAGGCAACACACAAATCTGACTATAAAAGTGAAATTCTTCAAGGTATCAATCTTAGCCGCATTACATTTTCAATTTTTCACTTAGTAGTTTTCGCTTAATGTTTCATGTAATATGTACCTAGTTTTCTTATTTAATAGTCGACTAAGTTGGCATACTACATATACCTACTGATCTACACTTGATCTACATGGGTATAAAGTATAAACTATGGTTAAGCCAATAAAAAATCATATCCGTCTGGTCTAGCTGAAACAGATTGTAAATCCCGCTCTTTGATCATTTTGACAGTTCGCACAACGTTCTCAATTCAAACTACACTGCCACGAAAATAAACGTGCCCTGCCCACATCTACACCATCTCGCGATCAGCGATAATGTATAACTTTATCGATGGCTATTTATCACTTTCTACTCTTTCTAGCGTATAAGGAAACCGAGGGGAACGCACACCTTCTATTTTAGGCGTCACAATTTCAGTTTCAGCCCCGCGAGTTGTGGCGCGGACGCCATAGTCCGAGCGAATTAAAAAAAAAACTATCCGCTATTATTTAAAACGTTCCATTTTCAAAAATGACCGTTGACGCTGGCAAAACCGTTTCTGGGATCAACATAAAAGTGAGTTCCAAGTTTAAATTTAAAAGTTTTCTTTTTCTTTTGTTTTTTAATTATAAATAACCACAGACGCGAAATGAATTGAAAGTTCTCAGTAAAAGTTAAGGGCATATTGTGAATGTTCCTTTGGATTTATTTTATTACTTTTCTGAGTGGTATTGTGTACTAAAGTAACCTTTGGACGTGTTTAAGATGACAAAGGATCGGAAACCGGTTCATGTGTTTTGCGCAGGATTCCTTGTGTGTAGAAATAAACTTGTGCTATTTTAGATGCATATATATCTAAACTCAAAAGAAGCAATACTTATAAGTCTTATAACACAGGACTTGCTGCGATATACAGATTCAAATGGTTCGGTTGATTTTCTTATGGAATTATTTATCTCTTGTCTATTTTGTAAGGGTCCTGCCTGATTTTTTTATGTCGTCTTTCTCATTTTTGCCCAGAATAATATATCTACATGTAGAGGAGCTCAACGTAAGTTTGAAATCCACGACTTTAAACCACCAAACACTTAAGAAGAATCAACATTTATAATATGTATAAAATTCTCTTTGAGAGTTTCATGCTTAGGTACACGGTCTGTATGCGCATTTAAGTCTGTAGGTAAAGTTAGACTAACCTAAGTTGGCAGCGATTTTGATTAGATCCGCTAGTGCAAATGCAAGTATTCTTTAAGCGTCACAATTTCTTACAAGTGTAACATTTAAAATACCAAGCCCTATCAAAATGTTTATCAACTTAGGTTGGTCTAACTCTAGCTAGTATACTCATTATATCAGCTCTTGACTCTTTTGTCTTATGGAGCTTGTCATAAACTAAATAATATAGTGGATAGTTAAAGTAACATAGGTACATGTAGGCGCATTTTTACTTGTTGTTTCATCTCTTATCACGACTTATCGCAGCAAATCAGCAATTGAAGCGTTCGCAATTTTTATGCCGATAAAAATGGCGACAATAAGACATTCCTGATAACTGGAGGCTTGAGATTTTGCGATGATAAAATTAATACTTACAAACAAGAACTAAGTCAAGGTAAGAGAATCTATTGGTTCGCTTGCTAGTGAACTTTTGATTGGGTCTTGGTGATTTCAAACGAAATTTCGCTGGCAATATACGGTTGAAAACGTAAGCCCTACCCTACCATCGCGCTTATTTTGCGTGAAAACGAGGTCTCGTAGAGTCCTCTATGAAACCTAGCATTGTCTTCTGGTTGCCTCCTTTAGTGTGTTTGACGTCACTAGGATTCATCCACCTGTTTACAGTCTAGAAAAGTCTGTTTAACTGTTTACTCTTCCTGAAACTTCGATGAAAAGTGACCAAGAGTAAGATCCAGTCCACATGTGGCTGCCTCTTCCTTGCACGATGAAAAGTGACCAAGAGTAAGACCCAGCACGATGAAAAGTGACCAAGAGTAAGACCCACTCCACATATAGCTGCTGTTCCAAGCAACTTCGCAGCAGCGTCATTTTCCATAGCGTAGCTAGACGTCGATACAAAATGCTAGTGCAACTCCCACTAACGCCGTGTCTTGCGTGGGCGACGGTCGCGCGACCGTCGCCGTCGCGTCTCATACTTCCATATCGATAAGGTTTGATTTCGTATGCGTTGCATCGCCGTCGCGCGACCATCGCGCGACCGTCGCCCACGCAAGCCACGGCGTAAGCGAGGTCGTTGTGTTAGTAAGTAAGCAAGGCATGTTGTGCCTGGGAGGAAATCAAAGTTTTAGGTACCAAGTTGAAAGTATGGAATGGACATAGTACCTAAAAACTAAAACTCATCTTAACTTAATGTCTCTGTTTCCTCAGAATCAAAAAAGCATTAAGAATTGTCTTCTGCATGAAAAAATGCTTCGCGAAAGAATGCAACAAAGGGGCATTCCTGATATCGGATGTTGCAGATCTTGAAAATTTTCTGAGTGTTGAAAACTACATGCTCGAGAGCATTCCCAAGTAACATTTTAGTGCTATAATTTTGGTTTTCGACGCCAAAAGCTACTATAGATGTCGTAAACTGACCTCCTGTCGTATAAAAGCTCCAGTAACACCTTTTAGCTCTATAAGCTTATACCGCTAAAAGGTGTTATTAGGAAGTGATGTAAACGTTTATATCACCATTTTATAGAGCCGCTATAGGCCTGGTCTATAACAGGATCAAATATGACTACTATAGATCTATATTATTGTATAATAGTGTTAGGAATCACTGCTATGCAATCAATTTGCGCTATTAAGGTTCCCGACAAGCCGCTATAGTTGTTGCGTTATACAGCTAAAAGGTGTTATTAGGAAGTGATGTAAACGTTTATATCACTATTTTATAGAGCCGCTATAGGCCTGGTCTATAACAGGATCAAATATGACTACTATAGAACAATATTATTATATAATGGTGTTAGAAATCACTGTTATGCAATCAATTTGCGCTATTAAGGTTCCCGACAAGCCGCTATAGTTGTTGCGTTATACAGCTAAAAGGTGTTATTAGGAAGTGATGTAAACGTTTATATCACCATTTTATAGAGCCGCTATAGGCCTGGTCTATTACAGGATCAAATATGACTACTATATAACAATATTATTATATAATGGTGTTAGAAATCACTGTTATGCAATCAATTTGCGCTATTAAGGTTCCCGACAAGCCGCTATAGTTGTTTCGTTATACAGCTAAAAGGTGTTATTAGGAAGTGATGTAAACGTTTATATCACCATTTTATAGAGCCGCTATAGGCCTGGTGTATAACAGGATCAAATATGACTACTATAGAACAATATTATTATATAATGGTGTTAGAAATCACTGTTATGCAATCAATTTGCGCTATTAAGGTTCCCGACAAGCCGCTATAGCTGTTGTGTTATACAGCTAAAAGGTGTTATTAGGAAGTGATGTAAATGTTTATATCACCATTTTATAGAGCCGCTATAGGCCTGGTCTATAACAGGATCAAATAACCTACTAAAGAACAATATTATTGTATAATAGTGTTAGGAATCACTGTTATGCTATCAATTTGCGCTATTAAGGTTCCCAACAAGCCGCTTATAGTATTTTTAGTAGTCGTATTTTAACAGAAATTAAAACCTAACTATACCACTATTTTGGGATATAATGGCTTTGGAAAACACTGCTACAGTATTTAACACTGTAGTAGTGATATGAATACCATTATAGAGCTATTTTGCTGTATAATGAAGTTTTGAGGATACGTTTATATAGCTTTGAAAAGCGTTAATAGTCGTTTTCTAATGCCTTTTATATCTCATCGCCGTATACGTCACAATGACTCTTTTATATCACAGAACTGTGGAATAATGGTTTCGGTATCTCTTTTAAAACACAATAGCGTTATAGCTGAGTTTACTATATGTTTTATAAAAAAAAAACTGTTTAGAAGATCTTTCTATAGTAAAACATTGAAAACAAGTATTGTTTTCTATATAAAGAACTTATAAGTTAAACTGGATCATAGTTAAAGTCTCATGCAACCCTAATTGAATCCACAATGGCGGGCTTATGGCAGTGAATGCGTATGATAAGTGACATAGTCGAACTATAAAAGCGTATGTTTTACTTCTTGGATCCATAGTAGAAACTATGGTGCCAATAATTTTATTGTATTAAATTATATTTATTTATTTTATTCAAAACAGGTATAAATCGAGGGCGCACTTAAAATACTCCATTAAACTAATATTCTTTTAACGGTAAAATTTCCATCGCATATCTTTTTGCAGTAATGATGGAATTATACGAAATCCAAATTATTTTGATTGACACTAAACTTCATAAGATCACACGCCACTTTTCATAAAGTTCCTCGTTTAGAACAGTTTTTGTTAAATATTACACACATTAAATTATTTTAGAAATTTCATTCATTCGCATTAAAAGGGACGGCAACTGCTATTACAGAACAAAAAACCTGTATAACGGAATCTCAAATGCTACTATAGCATAAATTGATACTATAATAGCGTTACTGTGTCCTCTATGTCAACAAATTAGCACAATAGTCATCATCACATCACCATTATAGACCTTAAACGTCACGGATGATACTGCTATAGCCCTATTATATCACTAAATGGCTGCATAATTGCGCCAAATCGGCTCTACAGTACCAATATAAACTATTTATAGGACCATTTAATGTGATTTAATTTGGTGCTCTCGACCACTATAGGACCAGAAATTGTTACTTGGGTTGTACAGTTTGTAGGGACAAATAAGCGATAAGGCACGTTTTCGATTAGTCTTGTTCACTGATAGGACTTTTGTGCCTATGAAAAACGTGTGAAAAGTGAAGAACCGTCTTCCACTTCACTGAGATTCTAGGTAATAATTTTGAACGAAAATTTAAATGAAAATCGATTGACTTTAAGATTATTATTATTATTATTTTCTTTTTAAGATTTCTCTTTCTCAGCCTAAGCTGGTAATTAATATCACCTACGGGCCGAGGCCAAGTAGATGATACGGGGTAATCAGGTTTAATTAAATCTTTCTTCTTCTCCTTGCAGAAACTTACGTACGATTCTGCAAGTATTGAGTATAGATGCTTTCTGTAATTGTATGTAAGTATTTGGTTTCAGGTCAACCAGTTTCAGACTGTGATGGAGATATTTAGGGATAACACCAGTAGTTGAGAGGACTATTATTATTAAAGCCTTTCTTTTCACGAACTAGTTTCATTTGTTTTTATTCTTATTTTTTATGTATATTCTTCTGTTTATGTTCGTAATGGTCTTTTGACCTAGGCCTCTTCCGAATCTAATATGGATAGATAGTTATCTAGCATTTCTTTCCATTTTTGCCTGTCTGTAGCTATTTCTGTCCAGGTTTTTCCTATTTTTTCTATGATGTCTTTTTCCCATCTCGTTTTGGGTTTCCCCTTCTTTCTCTTGCCAATTTTTGGGTTCCAGTATGTTGCAATTTTTGTCCATCTGTTGTTCCTCATTCTGGCTATGTGCCCTGCCCAGTTGTATTTTTGTTTTAATATTTTTTGACTTTAAGATAGTTAGGTATAAATTGAACAAAGTACATAGTTCTTTTTTATTGTTTTAATGATATTGTTTATAATATGTATCATTATCTGAATGAATATAGGCTAAGAAGAGCTCCATAGGTATTCGGTATTGGGGTATTCAGTATTCTATAAATGGTAATGACTCAACACAACCCTGTAAGGGCACTGCAATAAAGTAACAAACTAAAACTAAGTAACTAATAACACTATATACAAGATTACTATACAATACAATATATGTATTTACATTTATACGGCCGGCAATGAAGCTATATAGGGTGGTGTAGGCCTTCTGGTGTCACATCGACCAAGTAGTGATCTTTGTGGCGGCCTTATATATAAAACTTAAAGTTCCTTACTACTGTCAGATAAATCCATTAAGTTCCAGAATTTTTTGGACTGTACGTGTAAGGTCTTGCCTCTCCATTGTCTCATCTCCGTATTAGTTAGGACAAGCGGTCTAACACAACATGCTCGCCCAAGAGTCCATACTTAGGTGGTGTATAAATATTAATACGCTATACTAACCTGATGATATGATGATGATTGTTCCAGAGCTCCCAGAACCGACTGCTGATCAAGAATGGGAGAGTCGTCAACGATGACGGCATGGAGGACGCTGATGTCTACATCGAGGATGGCATCATCAAGTAAGTTTCTATATATTGTTACTTCACCATCAGAAATTGTGCTAGAGTTCAAAAAACGCTGGCAAAGTTCCTAGTTGCCGAAAATGTTTCGGCAAGATTTTCCGATTTTATACTAGGTAGGCGTTGGAGCAATGAGAAGTAACTGTATGTTTGATTAATATTACATAGAAGCAACGTACAAAACACTGATTTTAACAGAAACGGAGATGTGTGCGTTTTCTGCGCTAATTTCAATTTATTTGACGACGGTCTCTCATATGAAAAATTAATTGAGAGCTGTGACTTGATAAACAATATAATCATACAGTGATGATGCTGTCTTGGCCGATTTCGGCCACAGCGACTGCGTGTTCTGGAACAGACAATTTCAAGGAAGAGAGTGTAGCTGTTCCGCCGGCATGTACTTGTAGCGCGGCGATAGAATCGCGGAGTGAGCCGCCCCTCATTCTGGAACAGACAATTTCAAGAAAGAGTGTACCTAGCTGTTCCACTCTCTGGTATGCCTTTACGTGGCTCGCGTACCCTATCTTATGGCTAAATCTTCGAGCACATTTTGGGCACGTCAGCACACCACCTAATATATTGTAGAACATTGTAGGACATTCAATCATACAGTATGATAATAATGAAGTACAATGTAACAAATGAGAAATAAACGTTTACGCGTTACTTTTTTACCGACTATCGGATTACTAACCCTAATTTACATTAAACGACTATCCCATAGAACCACACATGACATAATTCCACCACTCCGCACCAATTTGTCAAGGAAACGTCGGTAAATTAAAAGTAAAATCCCCTTCCGTCCGGCCTCATACATAATCCATACATAAATACATCGCGTGACACGCTAATTCACTTTTAAAACGAAAGTGAACGCGAGTCCGCTTTTTGTGGATATGTGAGTAAACTAATAGGGGTTAACAAATTGACAGCTATTTTTGTAACGGTGTACCTGACGAAATATATAACTTTTGTCATTCATTTCTGATGGTGATATTGGTATTTGTGTGATCTATGGAATCAGGCGTTCCTTTGCGGAAGCCCACGATAGTCAAGATCTATAAAATGACTTCGCTAATTCGTGAAATCGCGCGCGTGTTCTTTTCGCGGATTTGCAAAGTAATTTTCTAGATTTTGATTTATTGTGTGTATATAGATTGGTAGGTTACAATAAAATTGTAAAATGAAATCATCTATTGTCTGTAACGGTAGGTACTTATGTTCGACATTTACACTGGGTTAAAAGTTTACAAATACACTTCAAAATTTGCTTGGACATCCGACATGGAGCAAAAAGTCTGTTATTTGTAAGATGAAAGAGCAAACAACAAGAGCTTCGTTAAATCGTTACAAGACTGCTGTACCGCGCCAGTCGCGTGCAGAACTAGCAAAAAGTTGCCTCAAATTTGTTTTAAGTACACATGTAGACTACTTAGCTTTGAGTGTTCCCCTACTTAAACACAATCTTATACTTATATCTTATCAGACATTCATCAGTTTATCGCCACGTTCATCAAACCCTGTTTAATTAACACGTCCCACACGACACGCAAACATGCATATCCTCATGACCACTTTACTGAACCATTAGCGTATGACGGAGTGACAGAATTTCTAGCCACTAATAGAAAGGAAATTACTATTATATTTACTAATGTTATGCGAACATGCGTAAGACCTAATTGGATACTGGACCCATTTCTCAAAACTGAAAGTTACAAGTTACAAGCGGAAGTCTCTTTCCAACTTGTCATATTAGACAGTGACTTCCACTTGTAAATTGTAACTTGTAGCTTCGAGAAATGGGCCCCTGGCTGACTGGACTTATAATACTTAGGCTAACTTTCTTCATACATATATTAGGCTTACATTATATAGGTGAGGCATATCCATACTTACTTACTAATGTTATAAATGGGAAAGTGTGTGTGTCCATTTGTTTGCCCGTCTTTCACGGCAAAACGGAGCAACGAATTGACGTAATTTTTTAAGTGGAGATAGTTGTAGGGATGGAGAGTGATATAGGCTACTTTTTGTCTCTTTCTAACCCCCCACTGTCCTAAAATGAAGATTGGAAGTTTGTATGGAACATTCCACAATTTTCGAATTTAACGCGAGCGAAGCCACGGGCAGAGGCTAGTAAGCAATGAAGCAGGATGATGTTTGAATTTATAATGGCTATTAAAAGAACTAGAATTCGGTAATCATTGAAATTCTAAATTGCCTGTGTGGTGACGGGTTAAGAATTTCACCACCCCCTTTCTTCCCGTGGGTGTCGTAGAAGGCGACTATGGGATATGGGTTAAATTGTGGCGTAGGCGAGAGGCTGGCAACCTGTCACTGCAATGCCACACTTTCGTTTTCTTTTAACCCCTTATTTGCCAAGAGTGGCACTGAAGCTTTAGTAGTTTCATGTGCTCTGCCTACCCCTTTATGGGATACAGGCGTGATTGTATGTATGTATGTATGAAATTCTAAAGATTATCGTTATAATTCACACAATTTCAATTTGAAAGATTGACACTATAATATTTTTCTGCTAACTGCTAAGAGTTAGGTACGTTTAGAACCCACGGGCTACAAATATATCATAAAGTTTGACATATTTGTCAACCAGAGCATTTTCAGAAAAAACAATATCGAGTTCTAGACCCTAACTACTTTATTAATTCAAAAGGCATGTCAATTGTCAATTTCTTACTTTTTTTGTATCTGTCTAATCTTTGTCTTTTTTATGGTGCAATAAAATGTTTACTTAATTTCGACTTAAATTCATTCATGATTTCATATAAAAGACAAGTCTAATTGCCATGTAAGTGCACGCAACTTTGCATATCCTCATCGTATCTTTAATAAATCTATTAGTGTATGACGGAACTGCAAACTCCTAGTCGTCAATAGTCATTAGTCACGCTCATATTTTTGTGGTTGCCTGAACAAAAGGGTCCACACATACGGAAATTCTTCCTTATTGCAGATGATGCACACGGAACATACGGATCCTTTAGACGTGGAACGCCACTTTTGATGGACATAACAACGACGTTAAAATGAACAAATAACTTTGGGAAACAACGTTGTTAGTTCATTCTAATTGACCTAGTTATTTAGTGTGCGTCGAAAAACTTTTATAAAAAAAAAAAAAAAAAACTTTAAAACTTTAAACTGTTTATTTCAAATTAATAATATTACAGTTTCTTAAACCTAGTAGTAATCTTTAAAATCTAAGATTGTAGTAACTAGGTAATACATACTATCTTATAGTAATTATTATAATTAATCTATATCAGTGCTTCTTCATTGATATTTTTTAGCATAAATTTTTTTATGATATGTTTTATTTGAATAGGCTTCTTATCTATATCTTTTACTACTTGATTAGGAAAGCTGTTTAGTGAAGTTGGTAGATATGAAGTCCAGACTCTATTGCCATATACGTTGTTTGTTTTTGGGACTTTAAAGTGAGGTTCATTTGGCAAATGGCGGAGATTGGTCGGTCTATTGTATCTATCCAGCTTTCCTAATACGTCTTTATATTCTAAGATCACAGCCAGTTTTACTTTGTTAAATATACTTAGTACTCTACAATGTTGAAATAGTCTATTATAATTGTGCTTATATTTATGTTTTATTTTTAGCGGAACTATAGTTTTTAAAATTCTTATTTGTAAATTGTAAATTCTGTGTAGATAAGTATTGTAAGTTCGTCCGTAGCTGGATACCCCGTAGTTGATTATAGAGTCTGCAAGGGCCATATAGAGCAAGCGGAGAGTAGCGTACGGCATTTTATGTTTGAGTATACTTAAATTGCTGAGGATTCCTCTAAGTCTGTTGCAAATCTGGTCAATATGTGGTCCCCAGTTGAATTTACTGTCAATTTTTAGGCCAAGGTAGGTATGGGTATCAACTACTTCTAACGAATCACATTGACATTGTAATGGACGAGAGTGCATGCAAGAATGTTCGTGAGCTATTATTCTAGGAGTGGATGTAATCCTAATATATGGTGAGTGAACATACATAATTTTAGTTTTTTTATAGTTCAGGGATAGTCCTACGTCGTGTGCCCATTTACACAGTTTATCAAATTCAATTTGCATTTGATACTCTGCAATCTTTATATTAGTATTGGCTGTGATTAGGCAAGTGTCATCCGCAAATTGGTATACAGAGGCATCCTGAAATATGTTATTCATGTCATTTACATATACTAAATACTCAGTAGGCCCTAATATAGATCCTTGCGCTGTGCCATGAAGAGATTGTATAAGTTCGCTCTGCTCTCCTGCTATGCTGACAGTATTATATCTCCTTATATGATAGTTTTTAAACCAGTTTAGTGTCGGTCCCTGTATGCCACTTTGGTGAAGCTTTTCATAAAGGGTTTCATGATTCAGAGTATCAAATGCTTTGCTAAAGTCTATAAGTATTAATATTACGTGTTTTCTGTCATTGAGGTGTGTGTTTATCTCATCAGTGAATTGTGACAATAGCTGTGTTGTATTTTTACTTTTTTGGAATCCAAATTGTCTGTCATGAATTATGTTGTTACTTGATAAGAAATCATTCATTTTTTTCCCAATATATTTTTCAATTATTTTATCTAAAATGGAAAGAATTGTGATTGGTCGGTAATTATTAGTGTCTGTATAGCTTCCTTTTTTGTGTATTGGTCGGATTAATCCTATTTTTAATTTATCTGGATATGTAGAATGGACTATGCACTGGTTTGTTAAGTGGGTAAGTGCTGGTGTTATTTCCTTACTAATAAATTTAATATCTTTTGCTCTTATGCTATCAAAACCCGCGCTTTTCTTTTCATTGAGGTTGCTAATAATTTTATGCATTGTGTGTTCATTTATTTTATTCATTTTTAGTGATACCTTGGGAGTGTTAGTATATGTGTTCCTATCAAGTAACGACATACCGCACGAGCTCATTACCTTTACTACGTTACTTTCAAAATCCCGAGCAAACTTATTAGATAAATCTTTAGCTTTCATTTTAAATGACTTAATTAACATATCGTCTACAGCTTTAACAAGTCTCCCCGTTAACCTATTTATTATTTCCCACATTTTCTTGGGGTTTTTATAATTATCACATATTTCTTTTTTTGTATAATTATTTCTAGCTTTATTCATAAGTCTATTTGTTTTGTTTCTATATCTTTTATATACTATTTCATTTTGCTTATTATTTGTATCCTTGAGGTGTATTTGTAATAGTTTATTTTTGGTACTCGACATTTCTATTAGCTTATCAGATAGCCAGGCTCGATTTTTTACAGTGCTGTTAACAATTGGTTTCTCTATCGTACATAACTCATAAACCTTACTAAACTTATTAGCTATAAATTCGTATATGTCATTAGGGTTTTCTATTTTGATAACTGGTGTCCAGTCAATTTTGGCAAGTTCCTGTCTCACTAGACGGTTATCTATATGCTTGTGCACAAGGGTTTCACCCATTTTCGTACCCGAGACAGCAATTCCGATGATAAAATGATCAGCTAGGGCATCTTGTACTACTGTAGCGTCTATAATATGCATGTGGGTATTACTTGTTCTCTCAACGAGATCTCGAATAAATATATGGTCGATACATGATTTGGACGTACCTCTATTTGTAGTTTCGATTCTAGTATAATGTGATATACAACGGGCAAAACCCAGTGCTGCCAGCATGTTGAGATAAGAATTTGAGACAGAGTTTGAAATTCTTATATCTAAGTTTATGTCACCACAAATTAAAAAGTTAGTATTAGATGGGTATTTATACAAAAGTTGCTTAAGTTCACTTATAAACTCAATGAGATTAAGATTAGGTGGCCGGTATATTGCACACACACGAGTTTTATAACCACTAGGCAGTAACACTTCACCAAGTAGACATTCGAAGCTTTTTACATTAGTTTTATCCCGGAGCAAGGTGACACTTTTGTGGCTGTAAACAATAATTCCGCCTCCTCTTCTATTATGTCTTAATTCACTATTCATTGTGTAGTTTTCTATGTCAAATAAATGTTTAGTTGTGTCGTTAATGTTTACTTCAGTGACTACAATCAGATGTATAGTTATAGGACAAGTCATAATTATTTTTTCTAGTTGAACATGGTTTTTTATTAGTGATCTGATGTTTGTGTGAAATAAGAGAAGCTTATTTTGTGAATGTGTCAATTCAGATATAAAATCGTTCCACGTATTATGTGTGCTTTCTATTAGTGTGTTATTTGTGTTATCCATAATAGGTATAATAAAAGTAGTATATAAGACGTTGTTATTTAGTTTGTATTGTTTTGAGTTTTAAGTGTTTCGATGTCACTCTCAGTACGAATGTAGAAGATTTTCTTGGTTTTCTCATCAGTGCGCGCCATAATCACGCCATCCCGACTCCAAACAAATTTGCATATGTTTTTGTCTCGTAGTTCCGTTTTCGCCTTCCAGAGTAAGTATGCCGTAACAGGAGTTAGTGCTGCTCGTACATATATTTTTGAGTCGGCCCCTCTCGTGCCTCGCACGTTTATGTCGTTACTCGTTATGTTAATACTTTTCGAGGCCTCAACCCATGAATTACGGCAGCCCTCTCTGAGGGTTACTTTGATCGGCGCGTCATTATTAGTACGCGCTGCCTGTGCTACGCCTGGGCGTGCTGGTTTCTTCTTCCGATAAACTTTCATAATTTCATCTGGCTTTTGGTGAAGAATTTGACCCACTTTGCTCGCTATTGATTTTAGATCCTCATCTTCCTCTTCAGCGATTCCGCATATTTCAATTTCGTTGTTGATATGTGCCTGCTCTATTTTATTAACCTTTTGCTCAAGGGCTTCGTTTTTGAGTGTTAGGTTTTTGCACGTGTTGTTAACATTTTTGAGTTGGTTTTCCATGAGTTTTACTCTACTTTCGTAGTTCTGTATTTTTTCTTCATAGTCATCTATTTTATCAGTATAGTACTTGAGTGAGTTCTGGAGTTCTTCTCGTATGATGCTACGGACCGTCTTCCTCATTTCGCGAACTTCATTTCTTATTTCGTATAAGAGTACGTTATCTTGGGTTATGGGCTCCGAGTCCGAATCATCGTCTTCCGGGTCTGGTACTGAGGTCGAGGTGCGTTTATATTTTTTTGCAGAGGACGAACAGGCTGGGCAGTTCCAGGCTATTGAATCAGTAGACAACAACACATTAAGCTGTTCTGTAGTTAACGAGGCACATGATCCGTGTATCCATTTATTACATTTGCTGCACTGCGCACCGGGCGCTTTCTTGGTAATGTTTTTTGGACACTTAGCGCATTTGTTAGCCATCGCTTGCTTATTTTGGTTGCTAAGTCACACTAATTCCAAGAATCGGTCTATTTTTAGATTTGGGCAACAGCGGTTCGCGTCTTCGCGCCCAAAAAGGCTTAAGTGCGGCTGATTTAGTAGCCGCTTACGCGTCACACTAAAATTTGGTTGTTTTTTTAGTTTTATATTACATTTATATTAAATCACATTGACTTTAAATTAAGCACTGTATCGTTACGAGTATTTTTGTATAACTTTCAGTTCGTAAAACACCTTTTAAACTGGTTAAAACAATTATTTTAAACGGAGCATTTTAGAAGCGATGCTTACGCGCGCGCGGTCGATTTTAAAATGAATATACTCAATTTAGCTTTTATAATTTAGATACCATATATACTCAATATACTCAATTTAGCTTTTATAATTTAGATACCAACACTATTGCAACGTTTAGGTTGAAGGCGTGTAGTTTTATAACATTTTAGCGTTTTTTTTAATAGCATAATCTGATGACTTAACAGAGAATAATATACATTACTAATAATAATGTATTGGGTTAAAATACATCCGGTTTCCATCCTTATTTGGTAGATATTCCGCGAATTCCTCGAGCAGTTGAATGTTTTTGTTTCCTATAGATTATACAAATAAGTTGCCGAAACCACTTTGTATTTCTCAGTGGAGCTTTTAATTAATAAATTATGGGACCACACGTAAGGATACAGTATGTCTGATCGGCGGAAGATATAAATAACACTTAATGATGCTATCTATCATTATATGGGTGAATTAGATATGTATCTAAAATATTTCAATCATAATTAAACATGGAAGCAATGGAAGTTTATGGAAGTACTTAAAACTAAAAATGAGCAATAAATTCGTCAATTTCCGCATTCTATGTATAACTGGACATTTATTAAATGACAATTCAATAAAGCAATTTTAATTGCCTGTTACACAACCCTTTAAAACCGTGTTCGGTTATATAACTTGCGTGGCATTCTTGGCCTTATTAGGGCACCATAGTGCACCAAATTGCATACAAATTATGGCGTTTATAACGGTTTTTACCTAGGGTTGTCAATCACTAAATAATTGTGTTGACGTACCGCCAGATTCTTAATTTGAGTCAAGAGTGTCTAGATTATTTATCTAGATACGATGCACCTACATAATTATAATAAAAATAATAAAATAAACTAGTGTCAGAAGTGAAGTAACTAAAGTTTATTTACTTCAAACAAAGAACGTTATTTATCACACTTACGACTTGCCGAGTACCTCGATTTAGAGTAGCTTCCAAAATATAAGATCAAGTAAGCCAGAGGGTTGTCTATTGTTTGCCCGACAGTCATTTAACATAATATTCATTTGCCCGAATCTAACTTGCCTGAATTTCATTTGCCCGAATGATTTGTTTACCATAAAAATCATATGACATACTCGTTGTTTATCCGAATATTACCTTCCATAATCATACAATGCCATACTATTTGTTAGCCATATTATTAAGTGCAATAATATGATTTCATAGAATATTCAAACGCCATAAGCAATTATTGCCATATTAATTGTTGCCCATATTATTACCTAACCTAACCTAACCTACTTTCTGATAGCAGTTTCATTTTCCAGGGGTCACAGTTCTAACCTAACCTACTTTTCCAGCAGTTTCATTCTCCAGGGCGTCACAGTTCTAACCTAACCTAACCTACTTTCTGATAGCAGTTTCATTTTCCAGGGGGTCGCAGTTCTAACCTAACCTACCCTACTGTCTGATAGTATTTTCATTTTCCGGGGGGTCACAGTTCTAACCTAACATAACCTACTTTTCAAGCAGTTTCCTTTTCCAGAGGTTCACAGTTCTAACCTAACCTAACCTACTTTCTGATAGCAGTTTAATTTTCCAGGGGGTCACAGTTCTAACCTAACCTAACCTACTTTCTGATAGCAGTTTCATTCACTAGTCCTTCTAGTACCTATTATAGTAGTTTTCGATTCTGCCAAAGCACATTATGGAAATTGACTTTTCTGGACGCTAATTTGTATGACAAATGATGGTATGGAATGTGGTAATTACGGATTTCGATGATTCTGACAAATGACATTATGGAAACTGACTTTATGGGAAACAAAGTTTCTGGCACTAGATTAATATAGTAAACAATGATTATGGCATAAGATGTTATGAGAAACAATATTATGATTGTTGAATAGGATGGCAAATAAAATTATGGCAAATGAAATTCTGGCAAATGGGGGTAACCTAACCTAACCTACTTTCTGATAGCAGTTTCATTTTCCAGGGGGTCGCAGTTCTAACCTAACCTAACCTACTGTCTGATAGTATTTTCATTTTCCGGGGGGTCACAGTTCTAACCTAACATAACCTACTTTTCAAGCAGTTTCCTTTTCCAGAGGTTCACAGTTCTAACCTAACCTAACCTACTTTCTGATAGCAGTTTAATTTTCCAGGGGGTCACAGTTCTAACCTAACCTAACCTACTTTCTGATAGCAGTTTCATTCACTAGTCCTTCTAGTACCTATTATAGTAGTTTTCGATTCTGCCAAAGCACATTATGGAAATTGACTTTTCTGGACGCTAATTTGTATGACAAATGATGGTATGGAATGTGGTAATTACGGATTTCGATGATTCTGACAAATGACATCATGGAAACTGACTTTATGGGAAACAAAGTTTCTGGCACTAGATTAATATAGTAAACAATGATTATGGCATAAGATGTTATGAGAAACAATATTATGATTGTTGAATAGGATGGCAAATAAAATTATGGCAAATGAAATTCTGGCAAATGGGGGTATCCTAAGCCGGAGGTGTTTGACTGACGAATGTTTTTGTTACGTCCCCTTTAAAAACATAAAAATGCTTTCCCATCGCCTTGTTTTCACCCTTTGCATTCATACAGTGTCATGTTATCAACCTCATATATTAAGTTTATAAAGAGACATAAGTTTTAAACTAGAGTCAGCCCTAATATACCTGTAATGTATACTGTTCGCAGTATAACAAAGTTTACCCGGCAGCGAACCGGGACAGCCGTTACGAACAATAATGCTATTCATTATTATCGTCTAGTTCACAACTTGACAGCACTATCATAGACTAAGTACAGAAAAAATGGAAAGGATTTTATGGGGTAAACATGTCATAGGGGTAGATGTGACCGTCATCAAATAGTAACGGAAACATTGAACAAAATAGCCAAACTACCTATCGATTTCGTAAATGTTACACCAAATTTTGTTCCTATTGTAATTCCATTGTATGTCAGATTTGTCAAAAAATTGCTGATTAATTGTACTAGTCGCAGCCGAACTATTTCGAAAATATATCTTTTTTTTTATACTACGTCGGTGGCAAACAAGCATACGGCCCGCCTGATGTAAAGCGGCATATCTGTCAAATGATGTATATCTGTCAAAGTAATGACCATTTGTTAACAAATTTTGTGTCTATTCAATTCAATCCAGCCATCCCTATTCACCCCGGTTTACTTTACAGTAGCTCTCATTCGTTACCTAGTAGCTCATTCGTTAGCAAAGCAGCCCATTAACAAAGTCAACATTGTAAAGAAAATGCTTTTACCCTCTATGTACTCTCGCTACACAAAATCCGTGCAATTTCTCTTTTCCACAATGCAAAGTTCTCACGCGCCGCATTTACTTACACCTATGTATGTCTGTTTGTATGAATATGTGTGTGTGTGCGTGTGTGCGTGTTACACAATGCGGGTCAAGCACCTGCCCGCTCCAATTAGTGACGTCTTCATTGTTCCCGCCGATTAGGGCTGCCACGCAATAGTTTCCCTTTTTTATAGAGGTGAAAAATCTGTCAAAAAAAATAATTTTGCGTGACGTAATATGTGTACGGCCCCATATTGCGAATGCTAATAATGGTGAAATAATGGTAAATATATTAGTACAGATGTATTAAATGATTACGTTACAACACTTTACAGGATCCTAAAAAAGTAAAAGTGGATCGGTAATATGATCAATAGAACCCAAATGATTGATACCCATAGATAGATAGGTATCAGCTTTATTTGAATGCTGCAATAATAGGCTAGTTTACTACTAGTCAAATCAGCTTCTTTTTAAGAACTGTAAAAACGATTTGCTAATATGGAATTACAAAAAAAAAAATATTAGCTAAAAAAGTATTCTTCACGTGGATTTGCTTTCACTAACTTTGATTCGGTGAATCCTAAGCTTTACCATGGCGACTGTTGTAGTGATAGGGCAGCAAATTCGAGCCCTATTTATGACCACATTCGCTTCCCTAGCCTCTACCGCCCAAAGTGCCACAACAGTCCCGTCACCGCCAGCATCTCTCCTGACACAGATCTTGGCAGTAGCTCAGGCGATCACTGCCTTCCACGTGCAGCCTAGAGTTCAATAGGCTAGCTGTACTTCGGCCTTTTACAGAAATATAATACGTTATAGTGGATACTGATGCAACTAAATATTTAAAGAAAAGTTCATTTTTCTTCACGTGTTAACGGATTAACGATTAACTTTAACTTACGTTAAATTTGTCGAAATGTATCGCTTTAACGATTAACGAAGTTAACTTTTTTAGTAACGGATTAGCGATTAACGAAGTTAACTATTTGATTAACGGTGCCCAGCTATGGGAATTACTATGAAATACTTCCCGGCGTTCAGTTCTTGTGGATAGAATAGAGGATATTTCTCTAAATTCCCAATCCGACCAAAAAAAGAAAGACATGATGAACTTTATGCCCCATAACTTAAATGTCAGAAAATTTTGTGCTCAATTCGATTTACGTCATGCGCAGACAATCTATAGATTAACATGGCTAATATTGTTTTTACCTAATTAAGTTAAAGTAAACTTTATTTAATGTTTTTTGTGTCGTAAACGGTAGATTTTTTTTTCGGTTAATTGGAGAGTAATGAATAATATAAAATAGGCTTTAAAAAGGGTCAAGTAGCCTATTCTAGATGCGTAATATCGACATGATAATGTACGTGTATTGTGAGAGCAAATCGCGATTTTCTCGTCAGGTCATACACCTGCACGCTCTAATTAGTGACGAACTGACGAGTTCATTTTGATCGCTAGGGCTGCCAAAAATGTAGTTCACTATCCAGATCCAGACTTACCTCATAGAGATTTTAGTATTTTAGTTTTGTAAAAGATGCTATTAGTGAGTGTGCACAGGAAACTTCCCACTTTGTCGATTGCTACGAGTATAAAGCCGCTTTGTCAGTTTATTCATATAAAGATACAAGTAAATCTCGCCTTAATGGTAACCGACAAAGTGGGACGTTTTACTAAACACACTCAATAAGTACTTTTCCGAAATTCACGCGTTTATGTGGAAGTGGCCGTGTGGTGACGGGTGCCGCTTTTCTCCCGTGGCTTGTGTAGAAGTCGACTGTGGGATATGAGTTCAATTGTGGCTGAGGCGAGACTGTCGTCACGAGAGGCTGGCAAGTTGGCAAATTGGCAACTTAACACTGCTATGTCACAAATGTGTTTTCTTTCAACCTCTTAATGGCTAAGAGTGGCACTGAAACTTCAACGGTTTCATGTGCTCTGCCTACCCCTTATGGGAATACAGTGAGTATAATGTAATGTAATGTAATGTTGAGGAACCGGTCGAATAATTTGTACAAGTTTAATGACATGATCACATGATCATGATAAAACATCACACTGAGAGAAATTTGCATTGTGAATTTAACAAGTTCGACTTGTTGCGGTTTATCCGTTTGAATCAGCCAAACGTATGTTTAAAACAATATGTGTCAGGTTGTTTTTATAAAATCGACTTGTTGATTCAAATATATTGCCGATTCAAATGACAAGTAGCTTGTTGTTTGAACCAAAGAGCACGTAGGCGCTATTTTAACCAAAAAACTTGTTGACTGAACATGAAAACTGGTTGTATTTTCTCTCAGTGCAGTGAGAGTAAATCGTGATTTTCTCGCCCTGTCAATAGCTGCAGGGTTAGCACATGATTGGCGCGAGAGTATGTCACCGCAAGATAGACTACCCGTCCTTATGTCATAAATACAATTAGAAAAAGACGTGTGATCTCTCGCGATAATCATGTGCTACCCCTAATTAGAGACCAATATTGCCGGCAGGGCTGCCAACTGTGCTAGTCTAGTCCACTTTTATCTAGGCTGGCCTCATTCCTCATAGTTGATGTAGTTTAGTTTGACCTAGATTTATAGCTTACAGTATAGGTAGATATAACAAAATCTTCCTGTGTAGTCGACTGGGTTACCTACAATACCTATGGGATACTCTAAAAGAAATTGCTGATAGGTTCGATTGTCCGATCTTGCAACACTGGACTGGTAAGATCAAAAGTGTAGCGCAATTTAATAGTTATTTGTTATACAAGGGGGCAAAGTTGTATTTTAACGCCGAGTGTGGAATTGAAAAACGAGCAAGTGAAAGGATTCTATAGTTGAATAGTTCGAGAATAGAATCCTGAACTTGCGAGTTTTTTAACACACGAGAAGTAAAATACATTTGCACCCGAGTGTAACACAAAACTTTTCCCCTCACTATAGCGAGGAAACTACAACGCAAAAAAATGCGTTTATCACTGCTTCCAGTAGTTCCATAGGTGGTAAATCATCTTAATTACTAGATTCACCTACTTTTATCAATTTTAAAGCAGTTAATTTGACTTTATTCAAGGTCAAATTACTTTACCCACTAGTGGATAAAATGCGTTTTTACCCGCTGGTATTAAAGGACAAAACACGTGTTTCCGAGCTAGTGAGGGGAAAAAACTATTATTATTCTTTAACAGTTGCTTGTGATACTTTACTTTAACATGTATTATTAACCCCCGACGCAAAAACGACGGGGTGTTATAAGTTTGACGTGTCTGTCTGTCTGTTTGTCTGTCTGTCTGTATGTGTGTCTGTCTGTAGCATCGTAGCTCCCGTATGGATGAACCGATTTAGATTTAGTTTTTTTGTCTGAAAGCTGAGTTAGTCGGGAGTGTTCTTAGCCATGTTTCATGAAAATCGGTCTACTATGTCGCGGTCGGGGTTTTTTCAAAATTTTAATTTTGTGGTTAGGTTATTCCAAACGCTGTTACTTTAAGTACCTACACTGGCGTGGTGATTGCCGGCTACATTATTTTATGCTAACTGTGAGTTTCTTTAGAAACTTCTAGCCCGCCAAACTCTCCCTTACTATCGCTTGAGGTATTTCCGAACCTTGAAATAAACACCTACCTAATCCTATTTTTAACCCGTCTGCAGTTCAATTCATCCTTGAGCAAAGGTAATTGCTTACCACCAAGTATTCTTTAACCCCAACATTTTTCCAATCTCAAACTGAGTTCACAATAGCGTGTCATAATGTAGCTTTATTTGTTCGTAAGCAGGTAGTTTATATCTACTGAAGTCCAATTCATTATGATGATTGAATTAAATCAATCGAATCGAATCGATTCGTAGGTGGCCCTTACAGGTCAAACACCTGAAGGAATAATTGCCAGCTATCAGGGTTGCCAATGCCAAGTGAGTTCATCTCACTGTTAGTAATTAGTATAATTATACTGTGTTAGCATGTCTTCTATAGCTATAGATAGGTATAGTACCTACCAGTGGCGGCTGGTGAAAATTTCTGCTAGGCAACACTGAGCCAAAAGAAACCTTTGCAGTGTGTTAAAAACCCCAATTTTGTCTCACCTTGTTTTTATTGCATAATTCTACAGTTAAGTAGGTTTTGAATAGTAGACTAAAACTCCGAGGGTGCTACGGCTTCTAGTTTTTTTATAAAAAAATCTTAAAGTTTGCCTATACCCGGGTCCTAAAATTCATAAAAATAATAATTTCTAAAAATCGTTACGGAGCGAAACATGTCGAGCTATATTCGACAATTTTACGTGAGTTACCCGATCTTACATTTTTAATATACGATACTTCTAGTATACTTACAAGTACGGGTCCGCCATTTTAGCGGTCAAGCGTGAACCGTGACTGGGAGTTTGTTTCCGCTGAGATATTGAGATAACTTGATTTAATTACATATCTCAACAAAATAACTACCATGGTACAACTACATTAAAGAGTTATACCAAGTCTTCATCAATTTTATTTAGAAATTAGCATTTGCCTGCGACTTCGCACGCGCAAAAAGCACCTTTACCCCCATAGCGGATGAATTAGAAAAATGAGTGGAATGCCCTGCCTGAGTCTGTGTTTCCACATGAGTACAATCCAGGTCTCTTTAAAGCAAGAGTAAATAGGTATCTCATAGGTAAGCATGCTCCACCGTAGACCGCATCATCACTTACCATCATGTGTGATCGTGGTCAAACGTCTACCTATTCATACTAAAATAAAATGATTCAGTATGTATGTTTATTACTTACTAGAATAAAGAAACAATCTCTGCCTCACACTACTATCGGCAAAAGGCACATGTATGGTTTCAATATACATTGTAGAACGAAGCGTTCGAAATCACTTACTTTGGCAACCGCCTATACGGTAAATATACAGATATAGTGCGAAAAGATTTGCCTTCGTATTGTTACGGAAACGTACGAACGTGTCATGTTATTTCAGTCAGTCTCAGTACAACATGTACTGACATTGACTGAACTAGCATGACATGACAAATACGAACGCATCCGGAAAAATACGATAGGCGACACCGATCAGTAGCGCCCAAGTATACGACCCGCTAACACCCTTTTTGCACTACATCAGCACGGGAAGCATGGTCGCGCGATAGACGATAAAATAGCAGGCCGTCCCTATCGCACTATTTGTAAGTGCGATAGGGACGGCCTGATATTTTATCGTCTATCGCGCGACCAAGCTTCCCGTGCTGTACTGTAAAGGGCCGGTAAGGCGTCAGTAGAAACCTCACATTATGTTTAAAAAAATATATGAAAAGACGAATTTTTGGCATAGGCAAAACGTGCGTTAAACTACCTATACATATTTATTACATTATGTTTTAAAGGTATACCAAATGACTACTTTTAGCGCCTTGCCTTTTTGCATCAAAAAATTAATTAAACTAATAAATACTGTGAAATTACGACTATAAAAATAAGAATAGTAAACAATTAATTTTAAAAAAACCCCATAAGAATAACATAGCCAAATATTTCTCAAATAAATCTTCTTTTATCAGTTTTAGGAACTAATAAAATACCACCCGCATAGGTCAATAGTCTCCTAACCTTAATGTAACGCCTTTCGTTAAAAGAATTACAACAATTGATCCATTAACTCCTTTTAATTGGCAGGATTGGTTAAAATCAGTTTCGTGACTCAGCGTTCTGTTGGCCCCTATATTATTCTATTTATGACGCTTTTCGATTTATTTTTAAATCTTGTTAACGCCCTATTGTCTTTATACAGTGTGGTTTGCGTAAGGGCCTATTTTGTGGATGATTAAATGTTGCTTGATTTAAACTTTTTGCTACACTTTTTGTGACTCCTTTTTGTAGTTCTTAGTCAAAGTTGGACATGCCACACATTATACT
Source organism: Leguminivora glycinivorella (assembly GCF_023078275.1). NCBI lineage: Eukaryota > Metazoa > Arthropoda > Insecta > Lepidoptera > Tortricidae > Leguminivora > Leguminivora glycinivorella. The sequence continues at coordinate 10,363,957 of NC_062991.1, forward strand.
TAATATTATAAATGGGAAAGTGTGTGTTTGTGTTTGTCCGTCCTTCACGGCAAAACGGAGCAACGAATTGACGTGATTTTTAAGTGGAGATAGTTGAAGGGATGGAGAGTGACATAGGTTACTTTTCGTCTCTTTTGAATTCCCTACGTCCCTAAAGTGGGGGGTAGAAGTTTGTTTGGAGCATTTCACAGTTTTTTAGTTTAACTCGAAGCCGCGAGCAAAAACTACCTAAACTATGTACCTGAAAGAGTTGAGACGAGACACGTTTTGTCAAATTCAATAGTAGAATACAATTCATTCAAATCATCATTAATCTTCATGAGTTTATAAACTGATAACCATAAACTGAGTACAATATATAAAGAGGCCTTAAGAGCCTAATATACAAATAATACATAATACCTTTTGTCAAAGTGGTCAGGATTCTGACGTCGGTCACGCGCATATATTTATGACTATACCTTATATGTCAAACAATACGTTTTACATCTTTAACTGTTCGTATAAATTTCATGTATAAATGGACAGTATCGACTGTCAACGCCAAAAAGTTCTTTGGATACTAACGTACTTATTTTATAAATCGCGCCATTCACGATAACGAAAAGATTTGTCAAATCTAACCTTTTATGGTATGACAGCACGTGTCTTCGTGAATGAAACTATCTATTCAGTTAGACCAAGCTATGTTAGCAGCGATACTTATAATCCTGTGATGTTTCATAATATCCCAGTGACTGAAATAAAAACGCTACCAGCTTTGTGCAACACACAACAATAGATATTTTTTCTAACAAGTCATTTATAATTCATGACTAGTTTTCGAAATTCGAAGTTATTTTAGCAATTTGGCCTCTTGTTATGAAATATTTGTTTACGAAAAAGTAATCATAGTTAGTCGGCAACCGGCATGGCATGCCTACTCGCGAATACAGGGTAATTTAGATCGACCGATATAAAGGGCATGGCGGAGTGCGTGCCACTCGATACAATAACCAAAATCATTTTGCTGTTAGGCCTTTATTGCGTTTTTAACAATAAAAACTTTTTCGGAATCGATGTTTTTATCCTGTATTAGTTCTTAGGGAGGAAGTTTTAATAAAATTAGTCGGCTATTTGGTAAAATGAAATATGAGACCAAAATTAAATACAATTTAATTAAAGAAAATACGATTACAAGTACATTTTCAATATTTGAATTAAATTTATGATTAAAAATCTGAGAGCTAGTATTTAAGTTTGTTCGTTTGTATGTTCTGAGCGAGCGTCTACGGCCATTTTTCAAAGTTGTCCATCCACTTTTTTTTGGATTTGGTAATTTTTATGCGGTTTCCACTCAGAATCGCGAGCTCTTTCAATCCTAATACGAGAAAAAAAGTGTCCCAAGGTTTTTTCCCATTCCGTTACCATTTTTTCATACAATTTGTATGGCGGTAACGGAATGGAAGATCTGAAAAATGAATGGAAATCTTGGGACATTTTTTTTCTCCTATCAGGATCGAAAAACCTCGCGATTCTGAGTATGAATCGCATAAAAAATACCCATGTTACAAAAAAAAGTGGGGTGGACAACTTTGAAAAAAAATGGCCCAAATAGGCAGAGTTTCGGTCCTCGCAGCCTGATGAAGGGGTCCCGTTGCCCGGGCCCAGGCGATCGCGGAATCAATCAGAAAGTAAACTGTGCTTGATGAATATGTAAATCGAAATTGATAAATGGATCGAATTTGATATCTGTGTCTGTAGAAGCCGACTGGGACCGTGGATACTTCATGGGAAATTTTATTATGGTATGTGTTATATCTTATATGGGTATTGGGTAGCCAGTGTAGTTCGTATTCTTTGCCCGTTCATTGCTAAGAGTGGCATTTATTGGGACTTGGGACCACAGGCTAGAGTTTATGTACGTATTCTTAATCAATGGCAAACCTATGTTTGTCAAAAGACCTGACGTAACTCGCGCTGTCACGCAATGGTATATTGTCACGGCAAAACGCGATAAAGAATCGACAAAAGTGCGTGCTTCGATATAGCGTAAATCGACAAAAGTTGCGTGCTCCGATCAACTGCGAAATTGGTTAACTTGATAGGTCACACGTAATAGCAAGCATTCACTGGTCATTTTACCCTAGTACTTTCATTTTGTTACACTGTTCTTGTGAAAAACAATTTCATATGCTCTAACGAACGAACAGACTGAGTCTAACTAAAGATGGTTTTCCACGCCTCGCCTCGTCTCTTGTCTGTGGAAAACCACCTTCACACCACTACCGCAGTTTCTTCGCCGTAACACTTCTGAATGCTTATAAATATCTAAGGCATTGAAACTGTTATTTATTTATCTCCCTCTGCAGCTAATAATCCTATCGTTCATTGGTATAGCTATCTAGAGTTCGGGTTTTGGGGTCAAAACTGTTAACATTTCAATCGTTATCGTATCATTGTTATCAATCCATAAATCGCGTGTAAAGTGTAAACTGCATATAGATTTGCATAACAACGGATATTGTGTGAGATTGGAATTGGCATTATTTAATCTGAGATCTTGGCAGAAAAGTGAGTCTGTGTCGGTTGAATGGATAGCCTAAATTGAAAGTATCTGTCTGAACTGTACCTGCACCGATAGCATGGTCGCGCGATAAACGATAAAACATCGGGCCGTCCCTATCGCACTATTTGTAAGTGGCCTGATGTTGTATCATTTATCGCGCGACCATGCTTGCCTGCCTTATTGATTAGTTTCTGTGAAGTTTTTCAAGAATCGAGAAATTATCTGAGTGTTGTTTTTGAGACAGTTCTGTGTGACTAGGACATGATTATATCGCCACGACATAGATTACCCGTCCTTATGTCATTAATATAATTAGAAAAAGACGTCTGAACTATGTCGCGGTGAGATAGTGTCGCTCTAATCATGTGCTAGGCCTGCTGGGCACAACTTCGAACTCTTAATTTTATTGTATTTACATATTTACTGAGTTCATTACAGCAGTTGTCGAACTTGTCGATTATGAGGCCTGATTTAGACGGCGTGCGAACTCATTGCGGGCTGTTGAGGTTACAACAATTTTGCACAGCCATCAAATACCGCAATGTAAAAAACTCATATGCGAGTTCTCGTACCGTCTAACCTAGCACATAAGTTGTATTATCTTAACATTCTTAACTACCGGCCTAGCAGTGACATAATCCATGAGTTCCATGACTGGACACGACACTGGACATGACTAATTCAGAAACAAACTTGACCACAGACCACACTATATGGGCGCGGATGCGACCTGTTACCGTATTAGCACTTCCTGCTAGTCACGCATCCAAATCAACGCGGCCAATTTGGATTGTCGATTCGTTCCTGAATCCAATGCCCCAATGTAAATCTTGTTGTAAGGGAATAAAGCTTACCATTTAGCTTACCAACAATAGCTTGTTTACCATATGTAATGTGTATAACATAGCTTCGTGTTACTCTCCAGAAAACTAATCATTTTTAACCCCCGACGCAAAAACGACGGGGTGTTATAAATTTCACGTGTCTGTCTGTCTGTCTGTCTGTCTGTTTGTCTGTCAGTCTTTCTGTGGCATCGTAGCTCCCAAAGGGATGAACCGATTTAGATTTAGTTTTTTTTTGTTTCAAAGCTGAGTTTGTCGGGAGTGTTCTTAGCCATGTTTCATGAAAAATCGGTCCACAATGTGGGGTTTTTTCAAAATGAAATTTTTTTTGGTTCTTCAATGTCTTCTTCCGTTGCCTTATGACTCTATAAGTTATGTTCATTAAGGACTACCTATTACAATAACAAAGTATTGTTTGGTTGTGAGTAGGTGCATTTTTTACCAAACTTATAAAATTTGCCGTACAAAGAAAAGTTTTGTTGCATAAAAAGACTTGAGTTTGTCATCCCAAGTCCCGACTAACTCAGCTTTAAAAAAAAACTAATTTCATCCGTTCGGGAGCTACGATGCCACAGACAGACAAACAGACAGACACACACGTCAAACTAACATCCCGTCGTTTTTGCGTCGGGGCTTAAAAAATGGTCGTACAAACAAAAGTTTTGTTCCAAAAAAAGACGAGTTAGTTGAGTTTCTCATCCCAGTAAAAATAAAGATACGTTATTCATTTCTGTTTTTACGAAAACTTGATTTATTGTTAAGTTAAACGTAATGATCTAGAAATAACGACGTAAACTGTTAATAGCCGTGAAATTGGATTGGGTGTCTATTCTGCGGTGTAGTGTACCCGAAATATGCGAGTCATTCCTCAGGTATTAAGACCGCGTAACCAAATATTGTTCTTTATGGATTTCTGAAATGGTTGAAATTTGTTACGCTCAGTCAAATCAATTCTTTGTAAGGAGCGTTTCAAATAAGTGTATAATTTATTTAATGAACTAATAGAAAAGTATTTAATTGTTCACCGTTTTTTTTAAATACCTAATTTCTGATTTCTGGTTTTCTAATTTTCCCGTGTGGTGACGGGTTAAGAATTTCACCACCCCCTTTCTTCCCGTGGGTTTCGTAGAAGTCGACTGTGGGATATGGGTTAAATTGTGGCGTAGGCGAGAGGCTGGCAACCTGTCACTGCAATGGCACAATTTTGATTTCTATCAACCCCTTTTTGCCAAAAGAGTGGCACTGAAACTTTAGTAGTTCATGTGCTCTGCCTACCCCTTTATGGGATGCAGGCGTGATTGTATGTGTGTGTAATTTCTGACAGTATTAGACAAGGACGACAGCACTAGTGTCAATAAAAAGTAATACTAACTATAAAACAATAAGTATTCATTTTTATTTCGAGCAATATTAATGCGCTAGTCAATGAGCGCCTATCCATTATATATTATTGCGTAACAATAAAATAATGTTACATGCAATTAATGTTAATTTAATAGTTTAATACCTACCGCGATTAAGTATTACACAAATAAAAATAACGAAAATCTCGAAAAAGTTTCGCCTCCACTAGGCATCATTAAGGAGATGCTGGAAATGTTGATATAATCTGGCATCCGGCAGTCCCTCTGCCATTTTATTCGGTATAATATATGTATATTATGTACTTATATAGATACCTCACCAAAGTCACCAACCGTAAATCATCATTCGCCTGCAAATCCCAGTCATTTGGGGTCAGCGCAACATGTCCTTCTCTTCCATACCTCTCTATCATTCGTCATCTCATCATTCACTTGTTTCCGTTTCATATCATCTTTCAACCAGTCCAATCCACCTTTTCCTCGGTTTTCCTCTCCCGTTACTTCCTTCGACATTCATTTATTTTCGTAATACCTTTCTCGTCACATGACTTTCATCCCTTCGCATCACAAACCGTGAATGATATCGGAAAATCATTTAGGTAATATGAACGTTACGTAATATGAACTAAATTTAATCGAGGAAAAAATCACGTAAGGTACAGCGGGGCAAATCTCGACTGGGGGGCAATTGTAACTAATCCATTTTTTCCATTATTTCACTATGATATTAAGTTATATATTCTATATGTATCCACTGAACACGCCTGCCATATATAACCGGTGGACACTATTGCCATTGTAAAACATGGAAAAAATGGACCAGTTACATTTGCCCCCCAGTCGAGATTTGCCCCACTGTATTTAGCTTCTAAAATCTAACTGGTAACGGATTCAGCGACATATTTTAGCATCCCTACTATTTCTAGCTGCCATGCTGGTATGTCTATCTGTATCTATCTAGGATGTATTTTGATAGCTACGTGAAAAGGCTCTTTCAAGATCTTCTCTCGAACTCAATACAGATTTTTTAAAAATCATGTCTTTCTTGCGTTATCCCGGCATTTGCCACATTTCATGGATGCCTGGGGTCCGCTTTGATAACTACAACTACACAGAATCAAAAGCATGTATGGGACCAAAGAAATACGGCAGTGATTGTAATAATATCCACTTATTTCGATATAATGACTATGATAATAGAAATGTATTGCTCGATTGCAAGATACGATTAACTTTCTTAATGAAATCCATCATTGCATCTTTAGAGTAAACATGTGGGTTTGACCCGGCCAGCTGTGGGCGTGGGACACTCGATAGCCTTGATATTGATGCAAATAACCCTTCGCCCTATAAACCTTTATTATTACCATCATCATCCTCCTTGCGTTATCCCGGCATTTGCCACGGCTCATGGGAGCCTGGGGTCCGCTTTGACAACTAATCCCAAGGTTTGGCGTAGGCACTAGTTTTTACGAAAGCGACTGCCATCTGACCTTCCATCCCGAAGGGTAAACTAGACCTTATTGGAATTAGTCTGGTTTCCTCACGATGTTTTCCTGCACCGAAAAGCGACAGGCAAATATCAAATGACAAAAAACTCATTGGTGCGAGCCAGGGTTCGAACCCGCGACCTCCGGAACGAAAGTCGCACGTATACCGCTAAAGATTTCCCTATTCGATGACGGGTTAACAATTTCAAAAGTAGTCTTTATATCACAATTTCGTTTTCATTGAACCTCTTACTAAGAGCAGTATGAAATGAAATGAAATGAAAATAATGAAATAAAATGAAATATTTATTTTCCAAGTAGGCATATTATACAATTGCGCATATGAACGTCAAATAAAGCTACGCCGGCTCTAACCCTACGCCTCAGGCTCGAGAAGATTTCAGTCCCCCCTCAGTTGGAGGGGGGTATCCACTATGGGACCGGCAAGAAACTCGGCGGGCCACTTCTTTTCAAAACATTACATCTTATAATTTCTTCACCGTCACTTCAGTACAACAAGATTAATTACAAGTCTCATTTTATATTTTGGAGTTTTTTATTCGCTGCAAGTTCATCAGACCCTTGAACATGGTCCATTGATCCTTTTAACACTTCTTTGTGTAGTTTGAAAGTTTTACTCAAGCGAAAAGTGTTTTAGATTTAGACTTAACACTAGTATTACAAATAAAAAACCTAAGTGTACATTTTTGTTCGGTTTAATATGAGTAACTAATATTTACCTCCTCTAACTAAATTAATTATAATTGTATCCGATCGTAGTAAAGAAAATGTATTTAGTCTAATGACTGTAAAACTTCTTAAGTATTACCTACTGTTCATGATTTCTTTTGCTTACCTATTAGCTTACATACCTAATTTTGTTAGTATGTTAACAATCTTTATAACATTGTAGTACACCAACTCATTTGTTTATGTGACTGTTTGTGTTCTAAATAAATTAAAAAAAAAAAAAAATAATTAACATGCATTGAAAAACAAGATACAATTTAACATGCAAAAGTATTCATCAAAAAATAATATTAACAGACTAGGTACTCTATGGAAATTAATTTCAATAAATTATACAAAGTACAAAGCTACTATGATTAATAAGAGATGTATAGAGTCTCTAAGTGTCAAAGTACATCTAAAAAAAGAAAAATTATACATGATGAAGAAAAAAAAAAGAACTGCAGATACAGATAAAAGATAACTAAAAATAACTTTAGAGTATTAAACTTGAGTAGTCTCACGTGTTCTGCGTACCCCTTTGGGAACACAAAAGTGAGTTTATTTATATATTCTCATATGCTTATTATTCTTGGTGTACACAGTGTACCTATTACACTATTACACTGCTGAGAACTTAGCTTTTTCCGAAATCGTATTATATACAGTCTAGGTATATAGTACCTAAAGGTAGATGCGGAAATACTGCCAAAAACATGTATTCTCAACCTTATCATGTAAACAATAAAGTCGTGTATATATATACACTGTCCGCAATACTTTAACTGTACGTGTAATGTAACAGCCGCAAAATCGCCGTAATTACGAGTGTTTAAAAACAAAATGGCGAATGCTGGTCTCGAAATGAAGTGAGAATTCACAACAGAAAACAACGTTATCGGACATCTCACGAACAAGTTCCGAGATACGTGCGCAGAGTACACAGTAACAGTATTTATACATACAGTACGAACTTTAACAAAAATATATAAATACAGTTACCTAGAAAGTACCCAAGACTTGAATATAATAGTATAACATTTTATGTGAGTGTTAATTCGTTTTAATCCATAGGCAACCCTATCGCCGGACGCCGCGCACGTGCGGCTTGTTTCTTTGTAAGAATTTTGTAGGTATTTAAAAAGGCGGCATTTCGTGAACATCAAAGCAGTGGGCCTTCTGTACTTGTACTATTATATATTCTGTGACAGTACTTAAACAGCAAAGCAAATCAACTTTGTAAGGTGTGAGGGGTAAAACAGTTTAGTACCTACAATATTTTTAAATTCTATAAATGACTACTTTTGCCCGCGGCTTCGCTCGCGTTAGAAAGAGACAAAAAGTAGCCTATGTCACTCTCCATCCCTTCAACTATCGCCACTTAAAAAATCACGACAATTCATCGCTCCGTTTTGCCGTGAAAGACGGACAAAGAAACAGACACACACACTTTCCCATTCATAATATTATATAGTATAGTATAGTATGGACTAGTGACCGACCGAAGGTATGGTTTTCGTTTCGGCCAAAAAAATCATGTTTCGGCCGTAGATTCGATTTCGGCCAAAAAAACGGCTGAATAATTCGGCCGGGCCGAAACTTACAAAATTGTCCTTTTGGGTCGCATTGGAATCACTTTTCCAGGCTTTTAAAAGTTCCTGATAAGGTGATAAGAGTATAAAATAACTTAAATAACAAATGACAAATAGTGAACTCAAAAAATAATATCCTAACGGTCCTAACCTAACCACAAAATTAAAATTTTGAAAAAACCCCCGACCGCGACATAGTAGACCGATTTCCATGAAACGTGGCTAAGAACACTCCCGACTAACCCAGCTTTCAAACAAGAAAAAAACTAAATCTAAATCGGTTCATCCGTTCGGGAGCTACGATGCCACAGACAGACACACACACAGACAGACAGACAGACACGTCAAACTTATAACACCCCGTCGTTTTTGCGTCGGGGGTTAAAAATAGAGGTAAATACTATTTATTACATATTGCATGTTATACAATACAATAGGTACAAGACTATGAGTAGGGTCTAGTTAAGATTGAGTATAAGTAAAGTTTCCGAAACTAGAGCCAAGGCCGAACCTTCGTTTTCGGTTTCGGCCAGAAAACATGTTTCGGTCGGACACTGTAAATGACTAAAAAGGCGCATATTTCTGGCTTAAAATAATTAAAAATAAAATGTGTGTGGCAGTGAGATCGTAAAACGTGCAACAAAATATCCTGTATAATGATTTAGAAGTCCATAATTATGTACTAGTACTTCTTCCTTAGAGCTAATAATAAACAAAATATGTATCTGTTGAACTGCCTGACATCTGACATATTCACACCTAGGTCAGATGTCATAAGTAATTATTAGGTAATGTAACTAAAGTATAATGGGTGTGAATTTAGGACGAGGTGCGGCTAACCCTGAAATTCATATCATTGCTAAATGATATGACTATGAATTTTTAAGTTGATGTCTATTAACCGCTTTTAAAGTGGAATTGTAAATAGTTCTTTAGAAGAAAAACTACTATTTATTCATCAAGGAAAATAACACCGAGTGAATGCCGCAAAATTAAAATAACAAAGTAGATCTAACCGGCCTTGATATTATACAATTACTTTTAATCTATTTTATTTAGGTACTATTGTCGATACATAATGTGAATATTTTTCCAGGTCCTTATTTCAATACTAATACTTTAAAAATAGTAAATAAATAAATACATACAAACAGTATTTTACAAGTATTGAACTTGTAGTTGACGTTAGTTCCAAAACGTCTCAAGAGATGGCGCTGATTGCAAGATAGAACACGCTATCGTTTGGTCGTCGTAGCTTCTAGGGGTCAATTGCTCGCAACGATTTTTTTTATCGATTGACTTGTATGTGTCAGTTAATGAAACAAGATTTCTCTAGAAAGGGTGTTGGTTGGCCAATTGTCCGGCCAGCATCTTCAGAATTACGATAAATAAAATTATGAAATGTATAGTCAAGGTAAAAAATATCTAGACGCGGTCAAAGTATCAAAAATATGTATAAGGTGCATTAGGGTAATTCCGAATGACAGAAATGCTTGGCCAATTTCGAAAGGGGAACCTTGATACGATGGAAATTAAATAATAATGGTAATTTTTAACTTTCGTAATTACTCTAATGCACCTTACACGACTTTATGGCTTTTGCGTTAAGGTTGTTGGATACATATTTTTAGCACTTTGTCCGCAACTATAATTAACCCTTCGTCTGTGTTTGATAAGGATCCTAACAGATGGCGTTGGACTTTAAAAAAATGTGTCAACGTTAATTATTTTTTGACAGAAACAGACGACGGGTTAATATAGCTTTTATTTCAGATTTTGGTACTAAATGTGTGACTAATCATCAGTTTTTCAATAATCGAGTCTGCGTTTTGTTAAATCATAAATATTTTTTCCCCTCACTAGCTCGGAAACACGTGTTTTGTCCTTTAATACCAGCGGGTAAAAACGCATTTTATCCACTAGTGGATTAAAGTAACTATTTGACCTTTATTAATAAAGTCAAATTAACTGCTTTTTTGATAAAAGCAGGTCCGCTCCTAGTAATAAAGATGATTTACCCGCCTTGGAACTACTGGAAGCAGTGATAAACGCATTTTTCCGCTGTCACGCGTTGTAGTTTCTTAGGCCTCCGCTATAGTGAGGGAAAATGAGGTTGAGGCATCTGTTACACTCGGGTGCAATAGTACATTACATCAGAGACTGGAAACATTTATTGAGGATTTCCGGCCAATTATTATGGGTATATACGGCCGAGACTAGCGTGCAAGCGGTGGCCTACGATATAGTGAGCTACGCCCAGAGGCCGGGAAGTTTTCCTGTTCACCACAGAGGCATGTATATTTTTCTCAAACATACAATGAAGTAAACAAATGCTCTAAATATTTTATAAAAAAAAGTTACTTTGGGCCGAGCGCCTCAAATTTATGAAATCCCTTTACAGTCCTCTCGAGTTCTTTGCGCCCAAAAAGCGATACTTCCCAGCCCATTTTAAGGAACGTAGGACAATATTTCATTGCATGTTTGATAATTTATTTTACTTCTCGTGTTTTTGCAATTCAGATTTTATTATCAAACCACTCGGCTCGTGGTTCAAGTATATCCTTTCACTTGCTCGTTTTCAATTCCACACTCGGCGTTAAAATACAACTTTGGCCCCTTGTATAACAAATAACTATTATTCGACTGTAAGGTATGTGACTTAGGACAACTCAGTGGATTTCACTGAGTTCATTTGACACGCTAAGTAGATACGTTTGCTTGATCTATGGTATATATGACATATATATTTTATTACTGGACTGGAATGACATTTATTTCAAAGCATTTTTTTTTAATTATTATGAATGGTTTTACTCTTGGCCAGACTAGCCAAGGGTGAGGTGGCCTACGATAGAGTGAGCTCGCCCAGAACTCCCAGAAGAAGCCTGTTCACCCTAGATTTGAAAGTTGCCGGGAAGTGGAATTCCTGTTTAATGATTATTTTATTTTTATTTTGACGACCGGTCTGGCTCAGTCGGTAGTGAGTCACTAGTGACCCTGCCTGCTGAGCCGCGGTCCTGGGTTCGAATGCCGGTAAGGGCATTTATTTGTGTGATGAGCACAGATATTTGTTCCTGAGTCATGGATGTTTTCTATGTATATAAAGTATGTATTTATCTATTTAAGTATGTATATCGTCGCCTAGCACCCATAGTACAAGCTTTGCTTAGTTTGGGGCTAAGTTGATCTGTGTAAGGTGTCCCCCAATATTTATTTATTTATTTATTTTATTTTATTTATTAGCATAAGTTAATGAAGGCGAGATATATTGAATTTCAGGGTCATATTAAATGGAAAGTTTCATCTAGTGTTTTAATATTTCGGTGACAAAAAAAATGTGTGAGCAACTGAGCATCAAATATAAGCATCATGTTATTTAAAAAAACCGCAGCAAATTCAAGCGACCAAAAATTGCTGAAGAACTAAAGGATACAATGACCTTTGGGTATTGTGTGTAATACTTACATGTGTATTGTCTATTGGGTAACTAACCTACTTAAACACTGCTTATGTCACTTATTGAGAGTTGATGAATTACTAGTAATCAATGAAGTCATAGATGGACGAAACATCCTAACTAGGAATAAATGGTTAAATACCTAAATGGGCCTTTTTTTTTCAAAGTTGTCCACCCCACTTTTTTTGTAACATGTATGGTATTTTTACGCGATTAATACTCAGACGCGAGGTCTTTCGATCTTGATAGAAGAAAAAAAATATCCCAAGATTTCCATACATTTTTTCCTTCCATTCCGTTACCGTCATACAAAGTGTATGAAAAAATGGTAACAGAATGTGAAAAAACCTTGGCACACTTTTTTTCTCCTATTAGAATTGAAAGAGCTCGCGATTCTGAGTGGAAACCGCATAAAAATTCTAAATCCAAAAAAAGTGGGGTGGACAACTTTGAAAAAAATGGCCCAAATAATTTATAGATTTGGTAAATCGTAGGATCAAAGCTCCAGTCCTCACGATACAGGCTAGACCTAGTGTGAGGGCTACTGTTTGTTCTAAGAAGCTCTTGTATATTTCCATTGTTTATTTTATATTAACTTAGGCTTTATGTAATGCAGATTTGGAAAATAAATGTATTGTATTGTATTGTAGAAAAAGTAAAATGTTTAATAAAAGATATCCAATTAAATTACTCTGCTTATTTGATCGTTCTCTCTTGCTTAAACAAACGATTTGTAAAGGCACCATTATGGGTTTTACCATTTGTGATCATAGGTTGATTTTTGGAATGGTAGCATATGAAAAACTGTCACACTTTTTCGTAATGAATGAAATGAAATGAAAAATGAAAATGATATAAAATGAATGAATGTATATTTTTAAATTATATTTTTTATATTTATTTCAAATAATTTACACGGCATCACAGCTTAAGCTAATACACCGAATAATTAAACTAATTACAACTTAAATTACAGAATATGTATTATACTAGTAATGTAAAATAAAAATCACAAAAGTAATAAATAAACAAAACCTCAGACAATTTACATTGAATGAATGAAATGGGCATTATTAGCGTATCGAACACTAGAGTACTTTTATCTTATGGTCACACTTGACATGACCTATGTTGTGATGTAGGTACCTAATAAATTGATAACCCAACGAAAATAAATAACCCAAAACTTCTACCTTTCCAGACAAGTGGGCCGCAACCTGATCATCCCAGGCGGTACGCGCACCATTGACGCGACCGGCAAGCTCGTGATGCCAGGAGGCATCGATCCCCACACCCATTTCGAGTTAGAGATGATGGGTGCCAAGACTGCGGATGACTTCTACAAGGGCACACGAGCTGCTGTCGCGGGCGGCACCACTACTGTCAGTAAGTACCACATGATGCCGAGTAGCAACAATGTATGAAACTGGAGATGATGGGTGCCAAGACTGCGGATGACTTCTACAAGGGCACACGAGCTGCTGTCGCGGGCGGCACCACTAATGTCAGTAAGTATCGTGATGCCAGGAGGCATCGACCCGCACACCCACTTCGAGTTAGAGATGATGGGCGGCAAGACTGCTGACGACTTCTACAAGGGAAGCCGCGCTGCTGTTGCGGGCGGTACTACCACTGTCAGTAAGTATGATACAGAGTGGCATCAACCTGTTGTTTGTGGCTTCTACAAAGGAACACGAGCTGCTATCGCGGGCGGCACTACTCCTGTCAGTAAGTATAGTAGATGCCAGGAGGCATCGACCCGCAAACCCACTTCGAGTTAGAGATGATGGGCGCGAAAACTGCGGATTACTTCTACAAAGGAACACGCGCTGCGGTCGCGGAGGGCACTACTACTTACTGTGAGTAAGTATTCTGAAACAGGCCGAAAACTTTCCAATGTCACCCAATACAACAAATACAATAATCTATTCATTTAATTTTTCAGTCGACTTTGTGCTGCCTGATAAGGGCCAGTCGCTGATCGAAGCGTACAACAATTGGCGACAGAAGGCCGACGGCAAGGTTAGTTATTATACTCTTTATACTAAACATATTGTGTCGAATCTACTTTTGAAAATGGAATAATAGCTTCAGTTCGGCTTTCTTTTATTTTGACTGTTGCGTAATGTTTATTTTTAGAATGTATTGTGTTTTATGACATAATACAGTTATTGTTTACACTCTATTCTGTGGGCTGGGGGCTATTGTTTACACTCTATTCTGGACTCTATTCTGCGTATTCAAATGGACACGAGTTACGAATTTCCTCTTCGCATGTGGGTCGTACGATGTTTTACTGTACTTTTTGCAACTTTTTCCTCACTTGTAGCTTAATGTACTATACATTACACATTGCCGCAAAGAAAATAGACATAGAGGAGTTTCATAGATTTCCATCTCTCTCGACAGATCGTCAAAGCACTTAAAATATATTTTATTGATTTAGAATCTTAGTTTTGACAGTTTGAAATATCCTGTATCTGATTTGTGTTCCGAGCATCAACCAAAGGTGGCTACTGGCTACATCCATAAATTATTCTTTGTTTTCTTAAATTTAACTCTTCCATTTTTTTCAAAGTTGTCCACCTTACTTTTTTTGTCGAAACATGGTAACGCTGAAAGTGAACGCAGCCGACGCGCGCGAAGGAGGGTAGATCGGCGCTGTATTTTTTACGCGATTCATACTCAGAATCGATCTTAATAGGAGAAAAAAAATTTCCCAAGATTTCCATACCGTTCCAACCTTCCATTCCGTTACCGCCATACAAAATGTATGAAAAAATGGTAACGGAATGGGAAAAAACCTTGGGGCACTTTTTTCTCCTATTAGGATTGAAAGAGCTCGCGATTCTGAGTAGAAACCACATAAAAAAATTCCAAATCCAAAAAAAGTGGGGTGGACTTTGAAAAAAATTGCTCATTTAAAGGAATTTAACTCGCTCGTTAGTCGCTCGCATTAGAAAACTAATCTAGCTCACCAAACCATTCCAGGTGTGCTGCGACTACGGTCTCCACGTCGGAGTAACCTGGTGGTCGCCGTCCGTCCGCAAGGAAATGGAGAAGCTGGTCTCCGAGGACTATGGCGTCAACTCCTTCAAGATGTTCATGGCGTATAAGGACGCCTGGATGCTGGACGACTATAACCTCATGTGCGCTGTGGAAGCTTGTGCTGAACTGAAGGCTTTACCTCAGGTACTTATATCAGCTGGGCCATTTTTTTTTCAAAGTTGTCCACCCTTTTTTTGTAACATGGGTATTTTTTACGCGATTCATACTCAGAATCGCGAGGTCTTTCGATACTGATAGGAGAAAAAAAAATGTCCCAAGATTTCCATAGATTTTTCAGACCTTCCATTCCGTTACCGCCATACAAAATGTATAAAAAAATGGTAACGGAATGGAAAAAAAACCTTGGGACACTTTTTTCTCCTATTAGGATTGAAAGAGCTCGCCATTCTGAGTAGAAAGCACAAAAAAAATTCCAAATCCAAAAAAAAAGTGGGGTGGACAACTTTGAAAAAAATGGCCCAGCTGGTCAGCTGCTTAGAAGATCCTGCTATCAAAGGTTTTAGAAGCTGGTGAGACTTTGACGTCAACTTTCAGGTTCTCATGGCGTACAAGGACGCCTGAATCACAGTATAATAAAGAGTACTAGATGCTGGACGACTATAATCTCATGAGCCTTTAAATCCTTAAGAACTTATGGCGCCATTTCAAGTTAAATTGAAGATAGAAGAACCTATATATATATAGATAGATATATACTTTGTTATACAATTTTGTTCATAAACATTGTATATCTTCCAGGTGCATGCAGAAAATGGGCACATCATAGCTCGCAACACAGAGAAGCTTCTAGCCGCCGGGGTCACTGGCCCAGAGGGGCACGAGCGATCCAGGGATGAAGAGGTAAGACCACGCGCCGGTGGGTAAGGTTGCCAGAGCTCAATAAACATATCATAGCTCGCAACGTGGAGTCACTGGCCCAGAGGGGCACGAGCGATCCAGGAATGAAGAGGTAAGACGCGTGCGTCGAAACTTCGGAGTGCCATCTGTACTGAAAAACGTCGTACAATACACATGCGAAAAGAAAATTCGCATTTTTTTACGCACTTGTATCGTAATGTACTATTTTCCCTTCGGTCGTGTTTTAATGTATCGTCACTCGTTTCGAACTATTTGGTACTCTGGCTTGCCAACAATAAGGAGTTTCCATCATTCCTCAATAGATGTCGCTGTACCGACTCATAACTAGATAACAGAGTTTTTCAATACATTAGATCCATTCCAGTACATTCACATAATGCACGTGTAAGTACATTCACATATAATTTTTGAGAAGAAGTCATTATTTTTTGACGTCTTTAGGATCGGAACGAGAGAAAGTTGTTGTGCCTGCTTGTTCACTGACAAGATCGCTCCCAACTAGTACGGTCTCCGAAGTGTACTAGTTCGTTTTTTTAGGACATTAGTACAGTAGTACACCGAGAGAGCGAGAGACAAATTGTGCATATGGTGTACAGTAACGCTTGCTCGTACTAGCCGAGAGCTGATCGGTCCGAGTGAGTCGGTTCTAGTTCGGCTGCGGTCGGATCACACGAATCGCTTTGCTGTCATTGTCACTTCTCGGCTCTTCGTTCCCATTCTGTTGCGCGTGTCTGTGTACTAAATGTACTAGAGAACAGAATCATTTGGGAGTAGTTCGGTCTAGTACATTGCAGGGAATCGTGTCTTTTGTACTATTAGTACATGTACTACACAAGCCTAAGAGAAAGGCCTACCGGTAGGCGATATCCACTACGCAAAGGGCAGGTTCAACGCGCGCTCAGCTCGCATCAACGCTTGTCATGTGAACCTGCCCTAAATCTTATTGCCAACAATAAGGAGTTTTCGGACTTCCGGTTCGAGCGCCATCTTAGCGGTTTCGTGACGTGAATAATTTATTTTTCTCAAACATGCAATGAAATATTGTCTTTACGTTCCTTAAAATGGGCTGGGAAGTATCGCTTTTTGGGCGCAACAACTCGAGAGGCCTGTAAAGGGATTTCATATTATTTTTTAGGCCTAGGCCTGCAAAGTAACTTTTTTTTATAAAATATTGTCCTTTAGAGCATTTTTTTATTTCATTGTATGTTTGAAAAATGCACTATACATGCCTCGGCGTGAAAACGGATTCGGCCTCGTATCCCTTATCGCCACGCTCGCACGCTCGCTCGGCCGTATATACCCACTTGGCCGGAAATCCTCATTTTCCCGGCCTCTGATGTAATGTACTATTTCTTTTGCTCATTAATGTTGCTTAAAGTGTAATATCGATATCGTATGCAGTAAAGTAATGTTGTAGTGAGAAGCTGATGAAGAATTAATCTCGAAACGCGTTTAGCCTCTTTTTTGTCGTCAACGGCCGGTAGTCCACATGCTCAAATCTAGCTATCAATTTACAAGTGCTAACTCAGTGTACACTACACTGTCGTACTTACCGTACCAAAAACACTAATTAATATTAGCTAGTATCCCCTTGACACTGGCGAAATAGTCCCAATAATAGACTGAAGTCATTTAATTAAAAAAAAACTAACTAGCAAGGAGTTTTAATCCTTGCTCAATAGATGTCGCTGTACAGACGCGTAACTAGATAACGGAGTGTTTTTCAATATACTATATATAGTCCAGTACAGATATGAATGTTCTATAGAGATTCGCTCTCTCAAATTATATTAAATAGGCTATTTTTGGGAAGATGTCGTTATTTTACAGACTTCTTCGGAAAGAATATTTCGCTCCAGTGGCCGTGTGGTCGTTATTTGTCACTGGTCATATCACGCGTCACTTTCGCACTTAGGTACATATAATATATTATAGATATGTATTTTAATCAATTGGGCGTTTTCCAAATTAAATCCCAAATAGCGAATTTCACCAGATCTGGACGTGTTTAGGCTCATTCTTCTCAGAATCAGAATCATGAGCTGATTCATTCCCGACGATAAAAAATGTGTCCCAAATTTTCTATACAAAATTCGAGTTTCCAATACGTCACGCTCGTAGTAAGTTAATACTAAAATCGTGACGTAAAAGGAAAAAAAAATTAGGACATTTTTTTATCGTCGGGGTCGAATCAGCTCCTGATTCTGAGGAGAATGAGCCTAAACACGTCCAGATCTGGTGAAATTCGCTATTTGGGATTTAATTTGGAAAACGCCCAATTGATTAATGATTAAAATATCTATAATATATTATATGTACCTAAGTGCGAAAGTGACGCGTGATATGACCAGTGACAAATAACGACCATACGGCCACTGGAGCGAAATCTTCTTTCCGAAGAAGTCGGTAAAATAACGACATCTTCCCAAAAATAGCCTATTTAATAGAAAGAAAAGAACCGAATCGCTACCAGAAAAGTAGAGCTATGTACAACAATACCTGCTTCTGAACAGCAATTCTGTATTAAGTCGTCAAAGTAGGTTGGTATTTATGGCAAATCGTACTTATGCTTGGCATATCTTATGCGCAGCAAGTTTATGCTTGTATACTATATGCCCATTATAAAGTATGCTCACATCATTTTATGCGCATCAAATGTATGCAAATAAAAAATATGACTTCAAACTTTATGCAACCCGATATGGACCCGCAAGGACCATATAATACGAGACAGGCTAAGCCCATACAAAAAACCGTACCCCTAAAATTTATGGACTTGAAACTAGATGGCGCTGTTCGCAGCCTAGAAGTGGCCAAAATCATATTTTTCCGAAATATTTTTGCGTGTTTTTATTTTTTATAAGAACAAATGACATGCTTCTTTATTTTAATATCATAATATTACGTCAATACACATTTTGAAAAAAAAAATTGTAGGCATCATCAGTGTAGCTATGACAGTATTTAATAGGTGGCGCTAAAACAAATCTGATCAAGAGTGAGAGTTACTGCCGAAGTTAAATGTGCATAGACTTCCATCTCTTAACACAGGCTTAAAACTTTTGAACCTCAGTTTTGACAATTTGGACCATATTCTTAGCTTGATATGTGTAAAATGTCAAATATTAATATTAGCGCCATCTAGCTGAGTGTTCCCCAAAGGTGTAATGCTATCTAGGCCACCGTACCTTTTTCTGTATGGTACTGAGGTACGTTTTTAGGGTTCCGTACCAAAAAGGTACAACAGGAACCCTTATGGTGCGACTCTGTCCGTCTGTCTGTCCGTCTGTCACATTCCTAAATATCTCGAGAACTACTAATGCTATCAACTTGAAATTTGGAATAGTTGTGAACATTGTGAACCTCTACAAATAGAAGGTATAATTTTTTTAAATTTATTAATTTTAATTGTAGAAAATGGCCAAAATGAAAGGGGGGCAAACTGTAAATTTCAAGTTACTAGGTCAAGTGGGGTATCGTTAGAAAGAGCATAAATTGAACGTAAATAAACTATTTTTTATAATTTTTTTGTTGTGGAAAAAAAAAGAATTTTGAAGGAAAATGTAAAAAAAAATACCGTCCCCCCCCCCTTATCTCCGAAGTTTACCAACGAAAAATTATGAAAATTTTAGTAAACATTGGTTTTATGCTATATATTACAGGAAAAATATAATCGTGTTTGTATTTTGAATACTTTTTTTTAATTCACAAAAAACTTTTCAGATTTTTACTTTCAATTTACCCACCCTTGCGGATGTATATAGTACTTCAAAGTAATACGAGATGTTACGTAAACCATCTTCTGTCCAATAAAGTAAAAACTGTTTAAATCGGTTAACATTATAAAGAATTATCCCTGAAAAACCAGGTCGCGCAAATTAGTTAGCAAATTGACCGGGAGATGGCGCTATACACTATAATACTCATTAGTGCCTATACTTTTGTCTTCTAGTCAAGTCATTAGAGTTATATGAAAATATGAGATTATTTTTACTAGGTAGTTTGAAAGAAAGTTTGTATGGAACCCTCGGTGGGCGAGTCCGACTCGCACTTGGCCGGTTTTTTTTTTTAGACTTTATCTGTCTGTACGGAGTTATATATTATATGTCTTTGGTATAGCCAACAATAAGAAATTTTCATCGTCCCTCAATAGATGTCGCTGTACCGACGCGTAACTAGATAACGGAGTTTTCTTCAATACCCTACATAGTACATTTGCATCTGTGAATTTACCAGAAAACGTTTTATTTTATGTTTGTATGAGAAATTTTTGAGAAGAAGTCATTACCTTATGACGTCTTTCTTTACGACTACGGTTCATTACGTTGTAGAGTTGTGCCTGCTCGTTCACTGAAAAGATCGCTCCCAACTAGTACGATCTCCGAAGTGTACTAGTTCGTTCTTTTAGGACATTTAGGACAGTAGTACACCGAGAGAGCGAGAGACAAATTGTGCATATGGCGTACAGTAACGCTCCCTCGTACTAGCCGAGAGCTGATCGGCCGTTTTCGCGCGCTCTCGGTCCGAGTCAGTCGGTTTTAGTTCGGTTGCGGTCGGATCACACGGATCGCTTTGCTGTCATTGTCACTCCTCGGCTCTTTGCTCCTTTCGCTCCCATTCTATTGCGCGTGTGTGAGTGTACTAAATGTCCTAGAGAGCAGAATCATTTGGGAGTCGTTCGGTCTAGTACAGTGCAGGGAATCGTGTCTTTTGTACTATTAGTACATGTCCTACACAAGCCTATTACGATGGTTACAACCAAATTTATCAATACCATGTTCTTAGAATATCGCAATAT
Source organism: Leguminivora glycinivorella (assembly GCF_023078275.1). Lineage (NCBI taxonomy): Eukaryota > Metazoa > Arthropoda > Insecta > Lepidoptera > Tortricidae > Leguminivora > Leguminivora glycinivorella. The sequence goes on from NC_062991.1 coordinate 10,384,704, forward strand.
TAAAACGGATTAGTAGTAAAATGTCTAAAATTACGAAAATACCAATTTTCAGTACATCAAAATGCCAAAATGAGGCCTATTACATCCAACATCCGGAATCAGTTAATTTCATAATAACCAAGATTCAAAATGACACTTTCACAAAATTATAAAATTTGGTCGGAACGAGAGAAAGGCCTACCGATAGCCACTATGTTAAACCAAAGACATAGTAACTCCGTATAGACAAATAACGTCTAAGAAAAAGCCGGCCAAGAGCGTGTCGGGCCACGCTCAGTGTAGGGTTCCGTGGTTTCCCGTATTTAAAAATTCGAGCGCAGTAATTTGCCTCGTAGTAGGCACTTGCGTTGTGCAGTCCCCCACGCTCGGCTAGATGGCGCTAATATCGCGCTAATGTCTTCCCACACCCCAGTTTAAATAATATTTCAATATTCTAATTTTATCTCATGCCAGTCTATATTTTTAAATTAATGTCTTTGTTGTCTGTATTTTTTTTGTTAACTATTCGATGGTGCTGTGAAATCATACTTTAATATGTTATTTTTATTTCATATCATATGAGTCTAAGGGTCCACTGAAAATCAGCGTCGTGGCACTATTATGTGCTCCGACACATGCTGAGTGGCATCCTTTTTGGAACAACAATCTGTACATTTACCACTTATGCAACTGCCAAGATGTAACGTGTTGTTTCGAATAAATTTTATTTCATTTCATTTACTACACAAGCCTAAGAGAAAGGCAGGTTCAACGCGCGCTCAGCTCGCATCGAACGCTTGTCATGTGAACCTGCCCTAAATCTTATTGCCAACAATAAGGAGTTTTCGGACTTCCGGTTCGAGCGCCATCTTAGCGGTTTCGTGTCGTGAATAATTTCTTTTTTTGCTCATTAATGTTGTTTAAAGTCGATGTTTAAAATCGATAGCTTCGTAACTGTCGTACTTACTATAAAAGAAAAAAACTTATGCAGTAAACTAATGTTGTAGTGAGAAGCTGACGAAGAATTAATCTCGAAACGCGTTTAGCCTCTTTTTTGTCGTCAACGGCCGGTAGTCCACATACTCTTGTAAAATCTAGCTCAGTGTACATTGTCGTACTTACCGTACCAAAAACACTAATTAATATTAGCTCATATCCCCTTGACATAATTGGCGAAATAGTCCCAATAATGGACTGAAGCCATTTAATTTTAAAAAACTAACTAATAAGGAGTTTTCGTCATTTCTTAACAGATGTCGCTGTACAGACGCGTAACTAGGTAACGGAGTGTTTTTCAATATACTATACAGTATGTAAACTAACGAAAACCATTTACTGTAACCCGTAAATGTCCAGGTGATACTGAGAAACTTTTACTATGGGATCAACCCCGAAATCACGAAAATATCTTCTGACAGTTTCATAGGTAGTTTTATTTTTATAGTAAGTATTTCCTATGGGAGAGTAAATTTTTATTTCGCGTTTTGGGTGTTGGTCCCATAGTAAAAGTTGCTCTGTGTAACTTAAATATTAACAGGCTTCAGTAAATGGTTTTCGTTGGTTTATATACTGTAAGTATGTATATAGTTCAGTACAGTTATAAATTTTCTCAAGAGATTCGCTCTCTCAATTTATATTAAATAGGCTATTTTTGGGAAGATGTCGTTATTTTATTGACGTCTTCGGAATGATGATTTCGCTCCAGTGGCCGTATGGTCGTTATTTGTCACTGGTCATATCACGCGTCACTTTCGCATTTAGGTACATATACTCTGTCAAACAAGTCTGTCAGTAAATAAGAACAAAGAAAACGATAGGTATCCTTTTCTATAGCACCCTAAAGAAAAGGATGCATATAGTTTTCTTTGTTCTTATTTACTGACAGACTTGTTTGACAAATTATATATTATAGATATTTTAATCATTAATCAATAGGCTAGTTTCCTACTAGTCAAACCAGCTTCTTTTTAAGAACTGTCAACGATTTGCTAATATGGAATTACTATGAAATACTGAGGAGTGACGTCACGGTCAATTGATTTACTTCATATCTTTCTCTTTGACTCATTAAATAGAAACTATGCTTAAACATAACTACTATCCATATTTTCCTTCTAATTATGTGGTGTTTTATTTCGTGCACTGCATAAAATATTTTATTTTAAGTATAGGAAACTAGTATAATATGATCTCTTATGAGATTTAGTTTTGTAGGAATATTCTATTATATATTATTATATAGATAGATAGAACACTTTATTGGCACACTCAAAAAATACAGAAAGAAGATATAGTGGAGACAAAACAAATGATTCTAATAGAGGCAGACAACTTCTTGAGAAACGGAACGAGAGAAAGGCCTACCTAGGAGATAACAAGTACGTTATTAAGCAAGGACCATGTAATACGGGACAGGCCAAGCCCATACAAAAAACCGTACCCCTGAAATGTTTGGGCTTGAAACTAGATGGCGCTGTTCGCAGCCTAGAAGTGGCCATCATATTTTTCCGAAATATTTTTGCGTGTTTTTATTTTTTATAAGAACAAATGACATGCTTCTTTATTTTTATATCATAATATTACGTCAATACACATTTTGAAAAAAAAAATTGTAGGCATCATCAGTGTAGTTATGACAGTATTTAATAGGTGGCGCTAAAAAAATGTGATCAAGAGTGAGAGTTACTGCCGAAGTAAAATGTGCATAGACTTCCATCTCTTGACACAGGCTTAAAACTTTTGAACCTCAGTTTTGACAATTTGGACCATATTCTGACGACCGGTCTGGCGCAGTCGGTAGTGACCCTGCCTGCTACGCCGCGGTCCCGGGTTCGAATCCCAGTAAGGGCATTTATTTGTGTGATGAGCACAGATATTTGTTCCTGAGTCATGGATGTTTTCTACGTATATAAGTATTTATATATTATATATATCGTTGTCTGAGTACCCACAACACAAGCCTTCTTGAGCTTACCGTGGGCCTCAGTCAATCTGTGTAAAAATGTCCTATAATATTTATTTATTTATTATTTATTTATTTATTATATTCTTAGCTTGCTATGTGTAAAATATCAATTATTAATATTAGCGCCATCTAGCTGAGAGTACCCCAAAGGTGTAATGCTATCTAGGCCACCGTACCTTTTTCTGTATGGTACTGAGTTACGTTTTTCTTACGGAGTTATTTGCTGTACGGAGTTATTTATGTCTTTGGTATAGCCAACAATAAGGAATTTTCATCGTCCCTCAATAGATGTCGCTGTACCGACGCGTAACTAGATAACAGAGTTTTCTTCAATACCCTGCATAGTACATTTGCATCTGTGAATATACCAGAAAACATTTGTTTTAAGTTTAATTACAAATTTTTGAGAAGAAGTCATTACTTTATGACGTCTTTACGACTACGGTTCGTTACATTGGTTACAACCAAATTTATCAATACCATACATACTTACATACAATTACGCCTGTATCCCATAAAGGGGTAGGCAGAGCACATGAAACTACTAAAGCTTCAGTGTCACTCTTGGCAAATAAGGGGTTGAAAGAAAACGAAACTGTGACATTGCAGTGACAGGTTGCCAGCCTCTCGCCTACGCCACAATTTAACCCATATCCCACAGTCGCCTTCTATGACACCCACGGGAAGAAAGGGGGTGGTGAAATTCTTAACCCGTCACCAATCAATACCATGTTCTTAGAATATCGCAATATTAAAACGGATTGGTAGTAAAATGTCTAAAATTACGAAAATACCAATTTTCAGTACATCAAAATGCCAAAATGTAGCCTATTACATCCAATATCCGAAATGTGTTAGATTCATAATAACCAAAATTCAAAATTACACTTTCGCAGAATTATAAAATTTGGTTGGAACGAGAGAAAGGCCTACCGATAGCCACTATGTTAAACCAAAGACATAGTAACTCCGTATAGACAAATAAAGTAAGAAAAAACCGGCCAAGAGCGTGTCGGGCCACGCTCAGTGTAGGGTTCCGTGGTTTCCCGTATTTAAAAATTCGAGCGCAGTAATTTGCCTCGTAGTAGTAGGCTTGTGCCGTTTCGTTCGTTGATCGGAGCGCTCCGATCTCGTTCAATCGCTCCCACGAACTAGTTCGCTCTTTTAGGTCTTTTGCTCATTTAGTTCAGCCAGACCAGCGACCACTGCGGTCGGAAAGATCAGAACGAATGGGACCGAATTTGATGGGATTATATTCCTAACAGTTCATAGTTCGTGAACGACACAAGCCTAGCACTTGCGTTGTGCGTTGTGCAGTGCAAAGAGCTGTGTGCAGTCCCCCACGCTCGGCTAGATGGCGCTAATATCGCGCTAATGTCTTCCCACACCCTGGTTTAAATAATATTTCAATATTCTAATTTTATCTCATGCCAGTCTATATTTTTAAATTAATGTCTTTGTTTTCTGTATTTTTTTTTGTTAACTATTCGATGGTGCTGTGAAATCTTACTTTAATATGTTATTTTTATTTCATATCATATAAGTCTAAGGGTCCACTGAAAATCAGCGTCGTGGCACTATGTGCTCCGACACATGCTGAGTGGCATCCGTTTTGGAACAACAATCTGTACATTTACCACTTATGCAACTGCCAAGACGTAACGTGTTGTTTCTAATAAATTTTATTTCAATTTCAATATTAATATTTGACATTTTAACAAATATCAAGCTAAGAATACAGGCCAAATTGTCAAAACTGAGGTTCAAAGTTTTAAGCCTGTGTCGAGAGATGGTAGTCTACGCACTGTGATTACACATTTTACTTCGACAGTAACTCTCTATAATACGTACTCAATCCTCTTTGGTTAAACTTAGAGTTAATATTAGTTCCAATGGCCGCTGCTAGCATGTTTGTCATACATATAAAGTAATAGGGCTTGCAATTATCTGCCCAATTCTGTACCCGGATAATTCGAATACTTGGAATTTGATTATCCGGATAAAGCGGATATATCGAATATTTTTATGTTATTTAATAAAGCCCCACCATGTAGGGAATAATTATTTATTATTTTATCTTTCCTAAAAAAACGCCTAGAAAACTTGTCACATAACTATTCTGTCAAGTGCCACGAGTTACCGATGTGTACAGTAATAATTTTTCACGCGCAAGTGACACCCCTTGAGACGCATGAAAGTATCGCATGATATTAGGAGTGACAAAGTCACGGCCATAATATGACCACTGGTGTGTACTATTAATCTGTGGGCCTAGTGAAAAAGGGTATAACTCAAATTGACTCGGTGAAAAAGGGCACAAGTCCCACCTCGGACTAAGATACGAGTATCAGAATGACATCTTCCCAAAAAAATTTCAAAATTGATTTTGTAAAAGTTATGTTGAAAATATAGGGTTATAGATGGAATAAATGTAAAAGTAAACACATTTAATAACAACATAGGTAATATTATATGTAGCATAAGTCTCATTATACATTTCACATTATGTCACTATGTTGTGCCGTGAGGCGTAAAATTTTTAGTTAATGTGCTTTGTTATCGTTACTTGCTATCTAACAAATATTCACTTTATATAGTATAGTATTGAAGAACACTTCGTTATCTAGTTACGCGTAGGTACAGCGACATCTATTGAGCAATGATGAAAACTCTTATATAACTTCGTATAGACAGATAAGTCTAAGAAAAAAAAGTACCCCAAAACCATACAGAAAAAGGTACGGTGAGCTAGATGGCGATACACCTTTGGGGTACGCTCGGCTAGATGGCGCTAATATTAATATTTGACATTTTAAAATTTATCAAGCTAAGAATATGGGCCAAATTGTCAAAACTGAGGTTCAAAAGTTTTAAGCCTGTGTCGAGAGATGGCAGTCTATGCGCTGTGATTACACATTTTACTTTGACAGTAAGTCTCTTTAATACTCGATCCTCTTCTTCCTTTCTGGCGGTAACACCACACATAGGTATTATACTCTGTCAAACAAGTCTGTCAGTAAATAAGAACAAAGAAAACTATAGGTATCCTTTTCTTTAGCACCATAAAGAAAAGGATGCATATAGTTTTCTATGTTCTTATTTACTGGCAGACTTGGTTGACAGACTATATATTATTGTTTTTTTTTTGTTTTAGGTTGAAGGGGAAGCTGTCAATCGCGCCTGCGTTATCGCCAACCAGGTAATTAAAAACTCGAATTCTTTTGGATTATTAGTGACGTTCCACGCGTTAAGGGTTTCTGCAATGGCCGTTAGGGTCCTACTGGTACTTATAAATAATAACGCGGGCTATATCAGGGGCGGCTCACTCCGCGATTTTATCGCCGCGCTACAAGTACATGCTTGCGGCCGCGAGTTCGCGGCCTAATCAGGGGTGGCGCGCGTTCTAACGGAGCGCACGTTCGCACTTTCTATTATTAGGTACTTTACGTAGCGAATTTTTTTTCATGACTCAGGAACAAATATCTGTGCTCATCACACAAACAAATGCCCTTACCGGGATTCGAATCCGGGACTGCGGCGCAGGGTCACTACCGACTGCGCCAGACCGGTTGTCATCAAGTAAGGGGTTTTTAGAAACGTTTTGGAGAACAGTAGACTGTTGAAAGAAAGGTACAGTCAGCGATAAAAGCTAGAGAAAAAAATATTCTTTTTTGCAAAAAAACTTATTTAAATGTTTATTTGCAGGCAAATTCACCGTTATACATCGTCCATATGATGTCAAAGAGCGCCGTGCGCGCCATACAACAGGCCCGCGCCCGTCAGCGACAACCATTGTATGGAGAGACACTCGCGGCCACCGTCGGCACTGATGGTAACATACATACATACAATCACGCCTGTATCCCATAAAGGGGTAGGCATAGGCAGAGCACATGAACAGTAACATTGCAGTGACAGGTTGCCAGCTAGCCTCTCGCCTACGCCACAATAGGCTACTAGACTCTTATCGAATTTGGCACAAAAAATGATTGTTTCCTATAGTATTTGACATAAGAAACCAATTTTTATAGATTTTGGGTATTAAAAGTGCATGGTGGCTACGTATTTTCGATTAAAAATGTGTGTAATATTTTTTTAACTTTGGCCACCGAGAACGCTGTCAGACGTGTAGTGACGTCATAGAACACTTGACTTAACGTCGAGTCAATCACTGACATGATGAACTTTATGCCTCATAACTTAAATGTTAGAAAAGTTTGAGTTCAATTTGATTTACGTCATGCGCAGACAATCTATAGATTGATCGCTAATGATGTTTTTGCCTAATTAAGTTAAAGTAAACTTTATAAATGTTTTTTGTGGTTTTATTTAAAAAAGGGTCAAGTAGGTAGCCTATTTAACCCATGTCCCACAGTCGACTTCTACGACACCCACGCTCCCGCTCCCCGTTGAGTGCCGCCCACCCGCTTAGTTTACCGCCTGTCAAGAACGCGACCAGTCGACCTGTCATATCTCACTCTGCTCACTCATACAAGCACGGTACGCGTTCACCTACACGAGATTAGACTGTGTGCATAGGAACGCGCTTCTTTCATATATTTGACCGCATTGTCCGTTGTGTGGCATAAGCTATGTACTGAAGGTTACATCGATGTAGGGAATAAATCAAATTATTGTATTAAATATTTTTTGATTTGTTTTTTGAAGTAGTAACACTACTATATATAAATTATAAACTGAAATAGATACCATACACTAAAGAAAAAGCGATCAAGCCCACTGGCTGCGAAGCCGGGAATCGAACCCGGGTCTCCAGCTAACGCGACTGACGTGATAAACCGCTACACCACCCCGACCGCCGAGTCCGTCGAAATTTCTCTAGTGTATGTTATCCTGAAGGCTAGGGTCTGAAGATTACATTGTATGTCTGTAGGGTCTCACTACCGCAACGCGTGCTTCCGCCACGCGGCCGCGCACGTGCTGTCGCCGCCGCTGCGCCCCGACCGCTCCACCCCGCAGGCCATCGTGGAAGCCCTCGCCGAGTGAGTACCGACACACTAGTGACACTCGACACACTCCACGCGGTATATATGTGTGCGCATCGTTCGTACGCAACACGTGCAAACTGAGCTGAGAGCTATGTACCGTAACTAGTCGTGTTAGCATTATATTAGGTTTGCACTATTAACGCTCGATTCCGTCACCCGACTTTTCCACATCGCAGGCCATCGTCGAAACTCTCGCCGAGTGAGTTTCACACACACCGTAGTCTGTGTCAAGCTGAGAGTTCCAGACTCTATGCCGAGAGTTCCAAACACTAAGCTGAGAGTTCCAAACACTAAGCTGAGAGTTCCACACTCTTAGCTGAGAGTTCTAGACTCTTAGTTAAGAGTGCCAGTCTCTTAGTTGACAGTTGAGAGTTTTTCTCTCCTCTGAACTAAAAGTTTTAGATAAAGCTGAGAGCTATGTTATGCTGATGTAGCTATATTATATCTACAGGGTGTAATCTTCTAAATAGCATACATTCCGACAAACAAATATTACACATGTTAATTTTTCAATGCGGAATCTTTATACGAATTAAAATAAAAACTATACGTATACTTTCGTTTGCTGGCTTTAGCGATTTCATTTTTTATTTCCTTATTCAACTTGCCTTGTTAGTACTTATATGTTAGTGTGCTAAATTTGACCCACTTCACAATTTCCCATTGAGTTGAAATTTTGCACACATATGTAAATCACGTGACAATGCAATATAATGGTGTTATGGAGCTGATCTGATGATGGAGCAGAAAGACGGTCATAGGAACTCTGTTATGAAACGTCGTATCCCCATCGAGTAAGGGGTTTTTAGAAACGTCTCGGAGAGCAGTAGATGACTGTTGAAAAAAAGGTACAGTCGGAGATAAAAGCTTGTGCCAAAAATGTTTTTTTTTTAACTCTTATTTTTCACCACGTAATAAAATGCTTACATTTTTTTCCAGTGACCATCTTCAACTAATCGGCAGCGACAACTGTACCTTCCACGAAAAGGACAAGGAACTGGGCAAGGGCAACTTCGCTAAGATACCCAATGGAGTCAATGGAGTCGAGGACCGCATGGCCGTACTGTGGCAGAAAGCTGTCAACACAGGTAAATTCATATAAACACCCATGACTCAGGAACAAATATCTGTGCTCATCACGCAAATAAATGCCCTTACCTGGATCCGAACCCGGGACCGCGGCTTAGCAGGCAGGTTCACTAGCTCACTACGCGCTAGGCCAGGCCGGTCATTCAAATTGCATTTGTAAACTTCATAATTTCATAGAAGTTTAGCATTTAAAAAGAACTGTAATGTTGTACCGACGGGGCGGTCGAAATCGTTGCCAAGATATTTGACTGAGATGATGACTCTAACAGATGTCGCAAACCTTTTTTATGAATTTTTCAGGCATAATGGACCCGTGTCGCTTCGTGGCCGTAACCAGCTCGACAGCGGCCAAGATCTTCAACTTGTGGCCGGCCAAAGGCCGAGTGGCCGTCAACAGTGACGCCGACGTAGTCGTGTGGGACCCGCGTCTTGAAAGGACTATCACAGCTGCCGCGCATAAGCATGCTGTCGACTTTAATATATTTGAGGTAAGATTTGATAGTATAGAGGGGACTAATTGTTTAAATTTTCAATCGATAGAATCAGTCGTTTCTTTGCGGAAATCCATGATCTAGCACTTTATCTTCATACATACATACAATCACGCCTGTTTCCCATAAAGGGGTAGGCAGAGCACCTGAAACTGCTAAAGTTACAGTGCCACTCTTGGCAAATAAGGGGTTGAAGGAAAACGAAGCATTATCTTTAACTTTATCTTCGCAGATTAAAAAGTAATTTTCTAGATTTTGTTTAAATCTGTCTAAGAGAGAAAATCTTCAACTTGTGATAGGCTAAATGTTGATCCGAGGTAAAGTTCAGTTTGGCTAGAAACGATCTTCAACTTGTGGCCGGCCAAAGGCCGAGTGGCCGTCAACAGTGACGCAGATGTGGTCGTGTGGAACCCACGTCTAGAAAAGACCATTCCAGCTGCCGCGCAGCATAAGCATGCTGTTGATGCTGTCGACTTTAATATATTTGAGGTAAAATTTAGCGCTCTACGAAGGAAATAACAGTTACAATCTGTCTAAAATGTGTCTGTGTGTTAAAATGTGTCTGTCTAAGACAGAAAATATTCAACTTGTAGTAGACTTGTTGTCGTCATTAGGTAATATATTCGAAGACTTCAGGGTATTCAACTTGTGGCCGGCCAAAAGCTTAGTGGCTCATATGCATACTCTTAATATATTTGAGGTAAGATTTTGTGAAAGCCGAAAAAGGCAAAGTTTGCTCTTATAATACTAATTATTAATTTTCACTTTTTTGTTATTTCCAGGGTCAGCACGTAGTTGGTAGCCCGCAGTACGTGATCGTGAACGGGCGTGTGTGTCTGGACGACGGCCAGTTACGAGTCGTTGAAGGTAACAAATAACAATAATAAATCTTTGAGTCCTGCGACTCCTGCGAGCGCTAAATAAAGTCAGCAGAAACCTAATTCCAAAATAGAAAGAGATTCTATGCATGAAATGGAGGAAATATGCTTCCAACATCAAAAAACACACAAGAATAAGTTTTTATAAAAAAAAAAACAGTTTTGTTACAAGCTAGAGAAAATTTCATTGTCACCCGTTGACCACGAATGCTTGTAAAGTGTTCGAAACGTCGGTATGAATTGCAAATTCATTATACGCGATATAATCCGTTTCTATAGTTTTATTTCATGAGTATTTTTTCATTATTATTTCATTTCTATTTTTTGCCACTTTTATGAAGTGTGATATTTTTGAAAAAAAAAAACATGCTATTTCTACTCAGAATTATTAGCTTTTCCAATCCTAGTAGTTAAAAAAATTGACCCATACGATTTTTTTCGTACATGTTGTATGGAGTAACAAAAGAGGAAAGTAATAAAAAAACTAATAAATCATTTTTTTTTTCATTTTTTATTTTTGCACTTTGTCGGCGTGATTCATATACATATTGGTACCAAATTTCAGCTTTCTAGTGCTAACGGTTACTTAGATGTATGGAAATTCTGGGACACTTTTTGTCTCCCAGTGAGACTGAAAGTACTCGTGATTCTGAGTACAATTGACCTAAAATTCCCTAAAACAATCAAAGTTTTTTTATTGGCAAAAAAAAGAAATGCTCAATTATCGCGCTAACCGAAGACAATTTCAATATGAGTCATATAATATTTCAGGTCACGGCAAATTCTTGAAGACCCCCGTGAACTCCCCATACGTGTACGGCGGCGAAGAAGTGCTGCATTCAGCGTCCGAGCACCCGCTGCACGTGGATGTAGCTCCTCGACACGTCAGCGTCACCAACGGGACACCCACCCCAGGTATATATATACCTCTCTATGTGTACGAAGAGGTAGACTGCGCCCGAACAGCCGCTCCACGTGGTTGTAGCTCCTCGACACGTCAGCGTTACCAACGGGACACCCTCCCCAGGTAATACCTTTCTATATGTACGAAGAGGTAGACTCTGCGCCCGAGGAAAAAATAGATAATTTTTACAAAGGAAATTTCCACATTTTCTGTCCATAAATATTTTATCGACACACATAGTAAGCTCTTACAATTCATAATGAGTATTTTATAATTTTAGTAGCACTAGCGAAGGCATATATATAGTTAGACTTATATTGACCGGGATATAGACCGTGATTACCTTAAAGGTAATCACGGTCTATATCCCGGTCAATATAAGTCTAATGAAAATAACCGTGAATCATTCAAAACTCTTATATATATAGTTGCCAATAAATTTTGAAATGCAATATTCACTTCCATACATTAGAAATGGGAAAGTGTGTGTGTCTGTCCGACTTCTACGACAAAACGGAGGGACGTTTTAGGGATGGAGAGTGACATAGGCTACTTTTTGTCTCTTTCTATCCCCCCACTTCCCTAAAATGGAAGGGGGGGAGGGGTGGAAGTTTGTATGGAGCATTTCAATCGAATTTAACGCAAGCGAAGCTAGGGCAAATGCTATATCCTCCAATATTTTTTTGTATATTTACAGAAGCACTGAACAAACACCTGGAGGACATGTCGGTGACGTCATCAGGCTGCAGCACTCCCACGGGACGCAAGATGAGAGAGACCGGACAACGAAATCTGCAAAGTTCCACCTTCTCTATTAGCAGTAAGTTATAGCACTAGACACCGAGCGAAGCGAGGAGCAGTGTGACACTGAACAGATGAGAGAGACCGGACAACGGAACCTGCAGAGCTCCACCTTCTCTATCAGCAGTAAGTTATAGCACTAGACACCGAGCGAAGCGAGGAGCAGTGTGACACTGAACAGATGAGAGAGACCGGACAACGGAACCTGCAGAGCTCAACCTTCTCTATCAGCAGTAAGTTATAGCACTAGACACCGAGCGAAGCGAGGAGCAGTGTGACACTGAACAGATGAGAGAGACCGGACAACGGAACCTGCAGAGCTCAACCTTCTCTATCAGCAGTAAGTTATAGCACTAGACACCGAGCGAAGCGAGGAGCAGTGTGACACTGAACAGATGAGAGAGACCGGACAACGGAACTTACAGAGCTCCACCTTCTCTATCAGCAGTAAGTTATAGCACTAGACACCGAGCGAAGCGAGGAGCAGTGTGACACTGAACAGATGAGAGAGACCGGACAACGGAACCTGCAGAGCTCCACCTTCTCTATCAGCAGTAAGTTATAGCACTAGACACCGAGCAAAGCGAGGAGCAGTGTGACACTGAACAGATGAGACCGAGCGAAGCGAGGAGCAGTGTGACACTGAACAGATAAAAGAGACCGGACAACGGAACCTGCAGAGCTCCACCTTCTCTATCAGCAGTAAGTTATAGCACTAGACTAGACACCGAGCGAAGCGAGGAGCAGTGTGACACTGAACAGATGAGAGAGACCGGACAACGGAACCTGCAGAGCTCAACCTTCTCTATCAGCAGTAAGTTATAGCACTAGACACCGAGCGAAGCGAGGAGCAGTGTGACACTGAAGAAACATCTAGGTCTGTGTGACACCGAGCGAAGCGAAGAGAATGTGAAACCGAGTGAATAAAAATCTGGAAGGTTCAATGGTGGCGTCGTTAGCGTTTTATTTACTATGTGACACAGAGCGAACCGAGGACAGTGTGACAATAAACAAACATTTGATAGGTTTGTACAGTCAGCAGCAGAAGTTGCGTAGCGGGCAAGGTGTTCAAAATGAACTTGACACGATCTTATTTTTAAGACAATAAGAGCGTGTTAGGATCATTGTGAACACCTTGCCCGCTGCGCAACTTCTGCTGCTGACTGTATGACGTCATAAGGCCGTACTCCGATTAAACGGAAGATTCAAGAAACAGTAAGTTTTTAAATTTTAACACGAGGCAGTGAGTTAGGGGAGTGTGACACCGACTCTAGGGAATGCGTATGCCTTTTAACATACAGAGTGGGGCCTGTAACAAAGGCGAAGAATTGAACTGTAGGCTATTCTCCTTATACTGATCAACATTTGTTCAGTGACTTTTAAAAATTATGAAGTCTTCAAATTTTTAATTTTTCATACAAAATAATTATTAGCTTCAATGTACGCCATTATTGTTGTCATTGACGTTGTCTGTCACACTTTAGACTTAACAGAATTCGCAATACATTACCTCTTAGAAAAAACTTTCAAGGGTGATAAAAATCAAAATACAAGTTATTTTTAAAAGTCGCCGAACAAATGTTGATCAGTATAAGGAGAATAGCCTATAGTTCAATTCTTCGCCTTTGTTACAGGCCCCACTCTGTATATGAAAGTTAAGTTAAAGAACGTTTCGGTTTAAAAAACTAGTGGAACAGACAGGTTTTATACTTTTTCACGAACTATTCCTCTGTATACAATATTAATTATCCTTGCAAACGAGCAGACTGGACGCCTAAGCGATCACTGCCGCTTCAGTTAAAATCAACTGTCTATTTCCTTAAACCCGAAACTGAAATATTTTTTAACAAAAACAGTGTATATATCAATAGTGGATATTTTCTAAATTAATATTTGTAAATTACAGAGGAGGTGGAAGGCCTGGATACGAAGACTTCGGTGCGCGTGCGGAATCCGCCCGGCGGCAAGTCCTCAGGGCTTTGGTAGAGGACCACAGGGTCCCGGGGTCAACCTGATGGGTAACTAAAACTTGTGGAAAAACTTTATGATCTTAACTTCTGATTAGTAGAAACGTCTGCAGTCGATGTCACTAGGCTTAGAATACTAATAGAGATGCACCGAATATTCGGTTACTATCCGACCTATTCGGCCCTTATTTTAGTATTCGGCCGGATACCGGATAGTGACGTACTATCATCCGGTGATGTGCAATTTTTTATTGAATGATATTGGGATAACCTAATTAAATGTAAAAAACAGTTACGGTTATAATACTTATAATCATAGCCATTAAAAAAATAAACACTTAAACACAGCGCGAAGTTCACTACGAAACAAGTCAAAATCTGCACAATGCGCCCGCTTATAGGTAAAATTCTGCTGTCCGAACCCAACCATCGGCCGAATATTCGGTATCCGGTATCCGGCCAAACAACTATTAGTTTCATCTCTAGAATAGGTTTAAAAATGGTATCGTAATTGGTGAATTTCCAATATGACTTGGAACTCCGGTTGCCGTTTAAGAAATTTAACACTCTCACGGTAGATGTCGCTACGGGTCCCATTGACCTTAGTGGTGGAAAATTTCGCTGGCTTGGTTGAAGTCTTGGTGGCTCAGTTGGCAGAGCACTGGAGGCCGTGAGTCTCTGCTGCCAAGGCAGACATTTTCCACTTTTCAATTTAACTTTATGAAAATTGACGTTGGTAAGAGGGGTAGAATTTGTATGGGTCTCGGTCGTTGCATAATTGATTCAACAATGTTGAAACATATTGTATTTTCAGGTCAGAATTTAATTGCTTATGTGGTAAGCCCCTGGTTGTGAAATATATATTGGCATATACTAGTAATATTATTCACTAGTAGGTACTTGAACGGGTTATTAGAAAATATTTATATGACCGATCTGTTAGTCATAGGCATGCAATTATTTCTTTGGAACATCGAACAAAATTTATTTCTTGTTAAAATCAAAGTTAATTACAAAGATACAAGAGCCCTATATTTAACAATAAGAAATTAAGTTTTTCCACAAGTTTTGTAAGTACCCTCAGTGCATATATTTCTCTATTTCTATATTTGTTAAAATAGCAAAACAAAGGGAAACAACCGTAATTTGATATTAAAAAACATACTATACCAATTGAGCTTATTGAAGAACTATGTACTAATAATGCATAAATAAGGAGCAAAAACTAAACTAATTAAAAAAACTTATTTCGTCTGTCATAAAAAAAATAAATATGACGACTTCTGCGTTTTAACAGTAAAGTTCATAGAGTTTTTTAAAAGTAGTGACGATATAGTACCTTTACCAAAGTACCATCACAAATGAAGAAATAGATAAATAAGCACTGGCCTTAAGAACCAATTTCGATAAGTCGTAACCCAAAGCATAGTAAGAATGGATGTTAGGTTAGTTTTAGTAGCATGACAAATAACGCGATATTTATACGTTTATACATAGCTTGTAATGGATGTCCGCTTTATTTATCTTTGTGAACTTATCACGAGTCTTGCGATGTCATATTCATTAGCGTTTGCGCCATTTATGGGCCTTTTTTTTTTTTAAGTTTCCCACCCTACTTTTATTTTGGATTTGGATTTTTTATGTGGTTTCCACTCAGAATCGCGAGCTCTTTTAATCCTAATAGGAGAAAAAAATGCCCTGTTTTTTTCCCATTCTGTTACCATGTTTTCATACATTTTGTATGGCGGTAACGGAATGGAAGGTTTGAAAAATGTATGGAAATCTTGGGTCATTTTATTTCTCCTATCTGAATCCAAAGACCTCGCGATTCTGAGTATGAATCGCGTAAAAAATACCCGTGTTACAAAAAAGAGGGGTGGACAACTTTGAAAAAAAAATGGCCCTTATACATCGCTCGCTGAAACTAGGAGTGAGGTGTATAAATTGAGCACACGCTAGCGTCAAACTCGTTGGAAACTGTTTAAACTTCAGTGGTATTAAAAATGTGATATACTTACTACAGAACTTTTATTGCTGAATATTCTTAGAAAAAAACGGGAATTAAAGTTTTAAGCTAAATGACGTCGTGTTGTATAACAATAACGGTCGGTTCATTAGAACTGGCAATGAGTGAATAAAAGTATATCTACTTAAAAAAACTGGTATCTTCGTCTCAATGAAAAGACGTTAACTTGAATGAATACATATAGACTTACTGCGTTAACTTTGAGGAACAGCTCAGATTTTTTAAAAGTAGTGACACACGCGTTGAATGAAAATTCCATTTAAAAGCTCGGCCACAAATGCGCGTTTCGAGAGCGTAGGCGGAGCGTTAGCGTAGACGGACGCCGGCGGGAACTAACGAGCGCGGATTGCGAGCGGAATTGGCGCGCATTCAGCGCGCATGACGCTCCGCTAACGAAACGCTATCAAAACGCTTTATGCGTGGCGGAGGCATAAGTATGCCAATTTTCGTGAATACGACTGAAACAAATTATCAAAGTTACATAGTTATTTGTCTTCAACTGTCAAAAACACGATTGGTACTCCACAACTATTAATAATGAAATATTATTGAATATTTATTAATGCATGTCCATAAAATAATATGGAAAATACTGAATTTATATGTATGCTTGTCAACAAAAAAACATACACATGAGTTATCTACTGTAAAATAATAAGGCGAGGCATCTGTTGCAACTATTTTGACAGTTAATATAAAATAGACTGATTTATAACTTATAACCCGACTAGACGATTCAGTGTTTTGTATCGAAAAGTATTTAACAATACATTAAGTCCGCCAACGTGACAATGATATTCTTCCAATATGTTTTCCATAACCAGCAAATACATAGCTCAGTTAAAAATGTGTTCTTAAGCGAAAGGGTATTCATGCTTAGTGCAATGAGAATCTTTTTTTATCAAGACTTTTGTTGTGAAGGATAATACACTAAAATGCATAAAAACTCTTTGGTGTTGGAAAACCACAAATATTCTGTATCGATTCTGTAGACACATGCTATTTAAGATTAAGGAGGGCGATTTTGAATCTCGCATACGGGATTTTGTCACTAAAATACTTGCCTATTATTTTCAGTGACAATTTTCTGAATTCGAACGCGTGAGACTCAAAAATCGGCCCGCTAGATGTCAAAAGTTTACCAATAGATTTATTTTATAAGAACTTATTTGACATTTATAAGATTGTTAACCTATTTATGGTTTTACTGACATTTAATATTACAGAAACTTGAACCTAATCATTAGGTTGTAAATGTTTGTATAAATTCCTTACTAACCATTTAATTCAACTTCTAATAGCACAGTTTGTAAATTATTTCGTTTAAGTGTAATTTAACGTCAATAGATGGCGCTAGTGTGCCACTACTTGATTGCATTTTTTTTAATTTGTTTGTTGTTCCTGGCATTTATAATTAAATAAGTATATATAATTCTCGTATAATAACAATCAAACCCCGTTTTAAATATTTTTAAAATGACAATTACAAAAATCAGACATTGAAATTCCGCAAGAATTCAGTGAGTCTACTAGCGCCACCTATCAAGATTTTAAGAATTTAATAAGTTTCGTTGTCTGCACCGTAGATGGCGGTAGTGATCGGGCATTACCGCTATTTCATGTTGATTGTATTTGAACATTTTAACGGAATAACTCATAATTTTAGTCCGTTTTGAGTACTTCAAGTTTTTGTTATGAGGTACGTGATTGTATGGATAATATGGATATGTATGATGATTGTATGTGCTTGAATAGCCTGTCTAGGTAGTAATGTTAATTTTAAGTGACATATTTGTTTTAATTTAAATCACTTATAATTGTTTATGACTATTTTATAAGTTTCTACAATACTTAAGACTTGATTTAATTGTGTGTCTATTGCTATGAAGATGATTTTAATTTTAAATATTCTAAATTAGCACCGCTTTGAGATTTTATCTAAAAATCTTTATAGGGCTTCAGATTATTCAACTATCGCTTTACACACTTTTAAATTTAACTCAGGTTTGCCACCAAAAATTCTAAAATGCTTGATAGTAAAATTACTAAAACTGCTAAATAATTTTATAAGTAACTATAAAATCTGCATTTAGCAAGTGTGTTTTTCTTCATCGGCTATTCTTTATACCATAATATATTCTGTCAAACAAGTTAGTTCTGAGTTAGTTCTGTCTGTCAGTAAATAACAACAAAGAAAACTATAGGTATCCTTTTCTCTAGCACCCTAAAGAAAAGGACGCATATAGTTTTCTTTGTTCTTATTTACTGACAGACTTGTTTGACAGAGTATAGTTACTCATGCTTAATAAATTATTTTAAAAAGTTCTTCACTTACTGAAATTGAAATACTTAGGTATTTCACTTTTTTGGTAAATTGGTTATAATGACAGTTCACCAAACCAGGGGGCCGATTTTTGAGTCTCACGGCGTTCGAATTCAGAAAATTGTCACTGAAAGTAATAGGCAATTCACCGTTTTCAACCGGTATTTTAGTGACAGTGAGACTCAAAAATCGGCCCCCAGGGTCTGACTAGCCTGTAAAAATGGTAGAATATAAATAATTATAGGTTGTACCATAGTACAAACAAACATCGGACTTTATCGACAAACCTAGTCTTGCATCACAATTTTACGGCATTTTTAACTTTTTTACATTTATTTTCTAAATGTACCTATCTCTATTATGCATTGTCACAAAATAAACAATGTAATCTCTTGAAACTGTTTTTATTCTACGAATCCCACCATTTTACCAGACGATTGAGTCTCTATCTTACCCTAATTTCTAAAGCTACGGCAGGCGGAAATGGAATGGAAATGATGATTATAAATGCCTAAGAGTATTTTCTATTCTAACACATATAAAAATCAGCCATGACAACTTAAGGAAAGTTAGTACCTATTTAAAAAAAACTTGTAAGTAGCTAATTTGTAGACATTAAACGTCGATATTAACTCTACATAATATAATCCCAAATGTTCATCCTTGTCTAAATTAGGAGGATCTAGCGCATAGGTTCCCAAACTTTTTTGGGCCACCGCCCACTTGGGTATCCAAACAAAATTTCAGCGCCCCCCTATCATAAAATAGCTGAAATAAACGATGTATTTATTTAGTCATTACATTCAAAAATCATACATTAGTCTCACCCAACAACAACACAAAACCAAAAACGACTTAGAATACGTACTTAAGTACATGTAAAGCAGAACGAAATACATAGTTATATTCAACTTTTTGAGAATGCTTTTATTTTTAAAAATGCTTAAAAATAAAACAAGTATACATGATTAAACACTATTTATTTATTTTTTGCACAATTGTCTTTATTGAAAATATGAAGTTATCTACTGACTTTATTGAACAATCAAGATTTCAATGTGAAGGATGTGCCTGATGCGATTTTGTTAATTTATTTATATCTGGTTGAATTTTCGTTAAAAATAGCCGAAGGTCACCACGTTCAGTAATATGCAGTTTGCTTCTTTTTAGGGTTCCGTAGTCAACTAGGAACCCTTATAGTTTCGCCATGTCTGTCTGTCCGTCCGTCCGTCCGTCCGCGGATAATCTCAGTAACCGTAAGCACTAGAAAGCTGAAATTTGGTACCAATATGTATATCAATCACGCCAACAAAGTGCAAAAATAAAAAATGGAAAAAATGTTTTATTAGAGTATCCCCCCTACATGTAAAGTGGGGGCTGATTTTTTTTTTCATTCCAAGCCCAACGTGTGATATATTGTTGGATAGGTATTCAAAAACGAATAAGGGTTTACTAATATCGTTTTTTGATAATATCAATATTTTAGGAAATAATCGCTCCTAAAGGAAAAAAAAGTGCGTCCCCCCCCTCTAACTTTTGAACCATATGTTTAAAAAATTTGAAAAAAATCACAAAAGTAGAACTTTATAAAGACTTTCTAGGAAAATTGTTTTGAACTTGATAGGTTCAGTAGTTTTTGAGAAAAATACGGAAAACTACGGAACCCTACACTGAGCGTGGCCCGACACGCTCTTGGCCGGTTTTTTTTGTAAGCAATGTGAGAACGGCACTGAAACCTCGCTCAGCTAAATACGAAGATGGAAACGCGATAGAAATTTCTGTGCTATTTACCATAATCCAGGGTACAGTTGAGGTATTGATTTTTGGAGCCAGAACTCCTGGTATCCCATTTTAAATTTCACTTTAATTCTTCATTTGTTGTCAGTTCAATTAGTTCTTCTTCTAAGTTAGGTGACTCTGCTGTATTCAACTGCGAGAATGGATTTAAAAGCTAATCCGGTATGTTTATTTCAAGAATATCTTGGAATCGCTCATTGACGTCAGCATGAAGAATTTGTAAATGCTGACAATACGTTAGTAATTCTTCCTTTGTGGCGGACACTGCTGCTGAGGCGAATATATTCGCCTCTTCCTAAATTACGCTTGAACAGAAGGATTTTTCCCATAAAAGCAGCAATAACATTTTTGGTTTTAATTAAATTCAAGTGATCACCCTGTAATTGAAGATTAACATTATTGAACAGTTTGAACAAATCTGTCAAATATGCTATATCATTTGTAGATTTAATCAGATTTGCTCGCAATTATTCATCTTTGTTTATTAAAAACTCTATTTAGTACCGAGTCAAACAGATTATAAATTCGTGTTAAACATGTATACCCTTTGACAGCCAACGAACTTCGGTATCAAGTCCAACTTTCAAAAGTCATTGTTCGAGTTCACTTGTAATCACAAAAACATTATTCAAAATGTTCAGTCGCTTCTTTGTGGCAAAACTGGACAGTTAAACTTATTACTTTAACCACCATTAACACTCGAAAAATAATTTTATGCGCAGTAAAATTAATCAAGGATCCCCAACGATGAGCTCAACTAGAAAGACGTGGATTTACTGATTGCAAATAAAGCTGTGCACTAGTACATAGTCCATGTGTAACGGTCACCCAGATGGTTTCGAGTTCTCGCGCCGATAAGGAGAATAAGGACCCAACAAAAGATATTAGACAAAACAAAAACAAACCTAAGGTAATAAAACAATGTTAGCTAACGGCGGGCGCGGTTTATTGCATAATAATACAAATGCGCCGAGACAAACGACCAGATGCTGTTTAACAGTAGGCTTTACAGTTATTATTTTAAGTTTTGTTTCCTCATATATGGGACCGCCCCCCTGTGAGGGACGAACGCCCCCCAATTGCTTTCGAGCCCTCTACCGCCCCCCTGGAACTCCTCAGCGCCCACTGGGGGGCGGTATGGACCACTTTGGGAACCACTGATCTAGCGGCTCTGGTGTCTTGCTCTAAAGTTCTTGAGCATCAAACAATCAAAGTTATATTAAATTATAGATAGCGATACTATCCTTCAAAACGAATACTACTAACGCCATCTGTTTACAATGTCAATGACTAATCCCCACTACATTCAGAATATAATGAGAATGAAGTTTTGCACAGATCAGATAGCCTTGTCCATTCGTTAAAGTCTGCGTAGACTTTCTACACATCTCCCTTGCACATGTGTGCGCGTACGAGATGCTGAATCAGTTACTCTTACGCTAACGAACATGGTGGTTATGATATTTACCCCTAAAGATTTCAAGTAATATTTATCTAAAAAAGGTTCAAATAAAATAGCAAAGTACAATTTTTACGTTGTTTATTAAAATAATATTCGTTCAACTGAACACAAGACACGGGCCAGACCTAACCTTGCTTCTAATTCGACAATTTCTACAAAAAAATATTGCGTCCGCCTTTACAATATCCGCTTAACAATAAAAACAATCTATAACACCTATCAACATAACCGAGGTATCGGAGTTGCCAATCGATGCAGATTTTAGTATGTCATCTTTCGCCCCAGTATCTTAACCCTTCGACTGCCAAAGACACTTTGAACACACAAGGTTCACTTTGAGCCGCCATTTTTAATAGGCATAACGTTTAGTGTTCTTAAAAATTCAGCGCAAATATGGATGCGGTGTGGTGTGCGTTCTGCGGCACACGCGACAACTCTGGCAAAAAAATTGTAAAAAATAAAAGGTGGCAACATAGTACTGTCCCTTTCAAATCAATATCTGTGAGAAAACGGGACAACACTATGATGTTGCCACTTTTTATTTTCTACTCTTAGTTGCCAGGCTATATGATGACGCGTACACAGCGAAAATAATATAATAGATCCGATTTTTTATTGAAATTATTTGATACTTGATATTCCTTATGTGAAAAGATTATATTATAAGAAAATATCATTTAAGTATTGCTACTTTAAGGCCATCTGTCAAATTTCATATAAAATGGTGGGTTAACCCTCCATTTTCGTTGATGCAAGTGGCCCTGAGTATTGTTGGATTTATTGGTCCACTAGTGGTTCAACCTTTTTATCAATAATTCAAGCTTACTCTTATAGAACGAACACATACTAAAATATACATCGATGTAGACTGGCTTGTAAGATGGTTTGGATAAAAAAGTCCATGTCACCAATTCGTTGTCTAATAATGCATAAAAAATCATTAATCATTTTTAACAATACATTAAACACTTAGCCGAAAATATTTATATGTTTCCATTTGAGTCTATTACATGCAATAAACCTTTTAATGTACGCTTATATAATTACGGTCTTTGAAAAACGTCAACTTTCAGCACATTGTCGAAGTCACCGTTTAAAACGTCAACTTTCAGCACATGGTCAAGTCACCGTTTTCCAAAACAGAAAAAAAATACCGCAACCGGCAGATAAGAGGCTTTCTTATCTGCCGGTTGCGGTCTTGAGACATTTCTTACTTTTCTGTCCTAGGTATGTAAATTATACTAAGAATAATAGCTGTCATAGGTAATAAGGTTGGTACAAAGACTTCTTTACCCAAAAATCCATAAGTATCGGTTCAGTTTCATTATCAATTTGGCACAGACATTATAGTAAATAATTACATAGTTACAATCCATGTTAATCCCTGGCAAAGTACAGTTCTAGATGGTTTTGGCACTTGTTATAATATCGTCGAAAAATAAATCAAATCAAATTTGCGCGAAACGAAAGTAAATTCCATAATAGTAAAATTCAAAGTACCTTAAAAATATAAATTTAAAAAAAAATCTTATTAAAGATTTAGTTTATATACTTATACCCATGTTCAGTATTGCACATTTATTTCCTATGCAAAGCTAGCGGGTCAGAAAAACATTAAAATGCTTAAAATGATCAAGATTTTGTCAAAATTAGAAATCATTGATCAGTGGTAGTCAACTGTTTTAATCATCGGAACTCATGATAGTTTTAAAAGTCGTAATCAAGTTTTTTTTTCATTAGGGTTTGATTTGCAGTCAACAACGTTAAAAATCTTAATAATAACAATAAAAAGTAATTAACAAAAAGAACTGTTGGATAAAACAAACCATCCGAGAACATTCCGAGGGTATTTTAATAATAATATAAATGCAATATTTTTTAACCGAAAAAAATCTAATATTCATGAATTACAAATTTATTTACAACGAGTCCTATACACTCTTGTTTCTTTATTATAATTCCACGTAATGTAAAAATTATAATATGAAAATTACAATTTATCCTGTTAAAATTTTTCATTATACATTTTTTTGTTTCAAGTCAGTATTCCGCTAATATTTTTCTTTAAACTTTTTATATTGTAATAATGTATACATAAGTAGCATAGTACACTTATTTCTAATATGACACAGTTATATTAAACCTATATTTTATATTTTTACATCATATATGTACTTACATACAGTGGTTTATATTGTACCTAAATGCTCTTTAACACTTAAAAATTAAAATCAGTGGAAAATTAAAAGTGGTCTTTTAATAAGACTTATTTAATTAAACAAATAAATGCATGCAAAATCGAAGAATTTCATGATTTGTAACGCATGCTTGATAAATCTTAGAAAAAAGTCAAAAATCCTTCAGGATAAAATAAATCCATGCAACTAAGAAATTAAAACTCCATTTAAAATGCGACTTATATTAAAGAGCACTCGGTCCAAGTCCCGATTTACAAATTCACTCATACAACGTGCCTAAACTAACCTACGACAGTCTAAATTGTTCCGCACAACGGAAAAAAACTCTTTTCCCTTTGTGTCATCTTACATTTAACTTTTTACAAAAACATGCTACAAAGGGAAATTTATTTTTAAAACTATACCTTAATAAAACTACGCTACATGGAACCTTAACGGTGCAGGCCGTCCGATGAAACATTAAGAAAAATAAACTTAATTAAAAAATTCAACTCGAAATAACTTAAACGATCAAAAAAAGGTTTGCGGCTTCTGCCAGCATTTATGACATATCCCAGGCGTATTTTTCTATTTGAATTTCACTATATCAAGTCGTCAAGGTAGTTGAAAAATAATTAGAAAAATACACGAAATCATTAAGATACAATGAAGTAAATATTGAGTTGAATCCGTTAATAAGATGTTAAAATGAAATATCCATAAGAGAGCAATGTATATGACAATTTTAGAAGTATTTTCCATAGCAATACTACCATAACTTTATATTTCACTGTTTAATCTCAGTTAATAATTAAGGATATTGTTACAAATAAGTACAAGAACGGGACAAGTGAAATAAAAAGTTTCGGTAATGATTGTGTGTTTTTAATCTGTGACACATAATCCTTCTGCATTAGTTTAAAAAACTGTCCAGAGTTATATCGTCACTACTTTTAAAAAAGCTTGTATCTTCGTCTGTCAATGAAAAGAAAATTGTAGTAAATATGTATGGAATGCATATAGACTTACTGCGTTTTAACTTTGAGGAGCAGCGTGAGATACGAGATTTTTCAAAGTAGTGACGATATGATTATAAAAGAAGGTTAGTGTATTGGCTGTGATATAGATGGCGTTGAAATCAACCTATTTAATTTATAATAATTTCATACATTTATAATGCAGCCAGCTTCGATGTCAACAAATCAAAATGTAAAGAAACTTAAATGATTGGTAATTATAATGTACTTTCGTGATATGTCCCACATTTTTATAATTCAAATCCAAAACGAAAACAGGTGTAAATGGCACATTTGACATGTGACTAGTTTGGACAGATACAATATTAGGGTTTTAAAATAACAACGAATAATTTGGAAATGCCGGAAGGAGAGAGAACTGAAAACCCCAAAATTGTACGGAAGAACAAATTTGAAAAATAAACCTGCGGGAGCGGTCATACAAAATGCTAAATGACTCGACCGGGGCTCAAATTGAGATCAAAGCGACTTTAAATTTATGAAAAAAAAAATGAAAACGACACGTGACGCGTAATTAAATGTCAAGTCACCAACTCAAAAGTCAATTCGAAACGTCAATCGTACACCGACGGATTATCGCAAAAGAATACCGCGCGTTCGGTAAAAAGATATTAGGCCTCGAAAGCACACGAACGCCGGTACCCGTCTACGTAGAATCCGACACGGGGGACCCACATGTTTAGTTATCACAACCGACACGGCCGCCAGACGGCGCCAGTCCTCGCCGCTAACCTCGCCGGCGCTAGATGGCGCCACGGGTCCGGCGGCGGCACTAGGAGACGGAGATGACCTCGTGCCCGGGCCGGGGCTGCGCGCGCGGCCAGGACTGCGAGGTGAGCTGTCCGACGGAGAGCGGGTTGTTGGCGTCGCGCGGGTTGGTGCCCACCGGGTGGCGCGGCGGCGGCGGCGGGTCGGACGCGGGCGAGGCTAGGGAGGAGAGCGCGGACAGGCCGCCCGGGCTGGAGGCGGACAGCGGCGTGTCGTCGTCGTCGGAGGCGTCGGACAGCTCCTCCAGCTTCACGTCCTCATCGGAGCAGGACGCCGGCGTGGCGGGCGGCGCGCCCGCCAGCGAGCCCGCGGCCGCGGCCAGCGCCTCCATGTAGCGCACGCACTTCTTCTTCCGCCTGGAACGTTAGCGTTTTACGAGTTTAGGTTCGTAGCCGTTATGAAATACTTTCTGCCCCTCTATTGCACGACAATTTACCTTGTCGCGCGCGAACTCCATAAAATGAATTCGCGCTTGATGTATGGACTCGCGCGCGTAATATGAGTTGTAACGAGTTATGCAATAGGGGCTGAGTGTTATTTTACTTGCGATTGGGCATTTCTAAAAAAATATCCGTTTCACGATCGGTTTAGTAATGGACACAAAAAGGCACATAAAGATGCCGTTTATTATATATTACCGTGATGCAAAATACGAGAAATTAAACCTTTGAAAATCCTTTAAGTACAAATTCATTAAATACTCATTTATTGGTTAAAAAGCAAGTAAAATTACAAGTTATACCGTAATTAAATTGATTACTCGAACTAAACAAAACGTTTCATATTATCAAAAACAGTTAAAACTACCTAAACTCTATTTTCAAAATATCTTTAGGTACACCATTTCTTAATAACACGAAACATTACATTAAAACCACTAAGGGCCAGTTGCATCAACCACATTTGACAGACACATCATCGTCACGCAGCAAATGTCTATGGAACTTCCCATACAATAAAATTTAACGAACGCTTTAACGGTGACAGACGGTTTGATGCAACCGGCCCTAAGTACAAAACATCAATACGTTACAACAAAAACACAAAAATATTAAAAAAAATGTTACATTTGAAACATGCCTAATCAATATTAAAAAACTCAATAAAACAAAAAACCATGCCGGAAATTAAGAAGTTATGTGCTTTCAGTCAGCACGAAGAACCTAAAGAAAACAAAAGATTCTACAAAAAATAAAAACAACGACGAAATACAAACCTCAAAAAACTTGAAACAAGTAAAACAATACAGCATTGTTATTAAACATCAACTTTTAATAAAAGTATAAAGAGCGCAGAAAAACAATTCTCTCTCGCCGAAAAGCTGTTTTGTGTCAATTGGTTTAGAAGCGTCTAAAAAAACAAATTAATTAATAACATGCCACTTAAAAACACATCAATCGATTCTACTACTGTTCACGGCATCTCCATTTCACGACAAATACGAAGACGGCTTTTTAAAAATATCATTCTCTTTTCTATTATTTATCAACATTGTGATGTTATGTACGGTCGAGTTCGTTTCATTCAATTATAATTATCAATTATAATTATTACTTAAGGGATCGAAAATATCTACACCAACACGTTTCATGCTAATGATATTTTTGTTTGCGTAAGTGTGTAGATGTAAACAAAATCGAATGCAACTAACAGTTGATAGTCAAATATTGATAACTGTAGCAAATGTTGCATAAAATTCGAATTATATTTTACTATGTAACAAATTAATTACAGCAATCTCTGATCCTCGGACTTTGTCTAGAATATTTTCAAAACTGCTAATTTTTTTAAATGTAATTTAACTTTTCTTCTTGGTAAACTAACATTCTATAATGTAAAATTTTTAAATACTATTTCAACATACGTGTGTGTCTCACACTGGCCTTAACGGTGCTGTTACACGGGCAACACAATTTCCAGCAATTCATAAACACTTGCCGCGTTTGTCCAATACGCACCAATTAACTATGGAGCAAACGCGGCAATGGTAAGTGAATTGCTGGCAATAGTGTTGCCCGTGTAACAGCACCTTAAGAAACTAATCCTTTCTTTCTTTAAAAAAAAGTAGAATGATATGATTAAAGAGCCGTGGTAGAACCTGGTGGACTGACCGTGGCTGGTGGTGCTGGGGGCCGGCACTAGAGGTTGACGTAGGTGGGCTCCTGCGCGTGCGCGTGCGCGTGCGGGCTCGCCACCAGCGGCGCCTCCGGCCGGAGCAGCCCGAGCCCGCCCGACACCAGCACGCTACTCGACTCGGGGCTGCGGCCCGGGAGGAAAGGGCAGGAGGACAAGTGAGAGAAAGAGAAGGATAGAAAAGGGATATTGGGTAGAAGAAAGATATAAAATTTAGCATAAAGAAGAAGAAAAGGGCAAGTCAGTGGGGAGAACAGATTAGGAAGGATATTCAAGTTATAAAAGAATATAAGGTTATATAATAGACGAGGGAGAATCAAAAGTCAATAACAACAAGAAAGTTGGAGAAAGGAAAATAAATTTAGTTGATGAGGACAAGTGGGAGAAGAAGAATTAGAATTAAATTTAGTAGAAGAGGACAAGTGGGAGAAAGATAATGATAGAAGAGGGATATGGGTAGGAGAAGCATTAAATTTAGGATAAAAGGACACGTGGGAGAAACAGAAGAAGGATAAGAAGGTAAAGGATATTTAGTTTATAAAAAGGTAAAAGATATGATAGAAGATATCAGAAAAAGCATTAAATTTAGGAGAAAAGTGGGAGAAACAGAAGAAGGATAAGAAGGATATTCAAGTAATAAAAAAAGAATATAAGTTTAAGTAATAGATGAAGGAGAATCAAAAGTCAATAACGACAAGAAAGTTGGAGAATGGAAGATGATTAAAGAAGTAAGAATGTGGGGGGAGGAGAATATCAGGTGGTGATATAAGATAAGCGGGAGATTTAATGTGAAATGAAGAAGAAGATAAAGTAACAATAGAAGGAGAATTTATATTAATGAAAATAAAATAGTAAGAGCAAATAAGATTGGTAACCAATTTAAATTTAAACGTGTAACAAAAAGTGACATAAATTAAAATTATTGTTTGTAAGGAAGAAATATTTAAAACAGAAGAGTTATAGTGATTATAAAATTATGCAAATAATAAACAACAAAATTACAGAAACAAAAGAAAAATAAAAATAACGAACATTGTTTAGATTATGAAGTGGGAGGTTATGTACAGGTGAATAGAGACAGATCCGAGTCAAGTGGCGTGAGGCAAACAAAACAAAATCGCATCGGAGCAAAATATACAAAAATAGTTTCAAAACGTCACCAATAGTGCCAGCGGATCCAATCCGTGGGAAGCGGCAATCATGAGTGGAGAAAACATTTCATCAGTACACGGAACTTTATAACCTCACACTTAACGTAAACGAATTCAAAGAAAAAAGCGAGAGATTCAGAAAATGTGTCAAGATTTTTTTGAAAGCTTTTCTTCGACAAATGATTGCCCTTCGACGCCGGCCTCGCACCTACTTCCACTACTTCACTCTTTTGTCTACTTTCAAAAAAATCTATTCCGTTTCGCTATAGTATTTTTATATATTTCTTTGTGAAAAGACACATTTTCTGAATCACCATATTCTTCAGCTCTGTTCGCTCTGAACAGGTTAAAATAAAAAACAAATTCGTAAAAATAACAACTAAGTTACAGGATTTGTTTTTAAATAATACGAAAATGTTACGACCAGGCTCTCTTGGGAAATTGTAGACTGAAAGATAGCCAAGTCTTTCCACATAGAAACAATATCAAAATAACTGTCGCCAACAGTTCCACAGATTATGGGTTGTGGCCGATAGATTTTCTGTGTCAAGCGAAAATAAATAAAAATGAGAAAGAGGGACACACACCTGCAAGGCTTGCACCACTGGTTCTGTTGGTCGAGGCCGTACCTCGCTCGGCACTTCTTCAAATTATTTCCTGGAAGTACATTAGGACACACAGTTAGAACACGCGCTTTTAAATCCACTCGGAAAACAGTCTTTGGATACTCGGAGAAATATAATTTATGGCAAAGTTATCAAATAATTCAAAATTGCAAATCAATCATTATGGAATTAAATGTCCAGATTAGAAAATAAAAATATGACGTCAGATAAATTTTGGTTCAGCGGTCAAATCAAGAGGCCAATGAAAACGCTAAATAGTCGCTTGCGAATCAAAGGTTACCCGAAATCATATTCCAAGCCTTAATGTAAACTAATACGCTAAACTACAAAGAAGCAGCATGCAACCGTTCCCCTGACGTGTTAGTGGCATGCGGGAGAGGACGGGACAAACGAAAGGGATAACGGAAAAAACATTGGTTTTAAAAATAACAGACTACACGCATGAACTTCCAAAATAAATGCTAACTACGTTCGAAAATAAAATAATAACCACAAATAAACATGACGCTTATAAGCAAAATTGAAGCAGAATAGGTTCTCCGGAATCAAAAATAAATATTGAATCATTTGGCCAGTATCATTATATATAGACACCGCAGACACAAGCAGGCTGGGCCGGTGGCAACCGCGGGCTGCCCGCGGCCGCGGTCGACACTCGGAGGCTGTCCCAGCCCACGCCGCTCCTGCGAGCGGCACCGTCCTGCGGAACATGCACGCCCCCGACGGAACAGATCGGAAAGCCAAAAACCGGGACAACCTTCGAAGGAGTGCCACTCACAACAGGTTCTCATAAAATAGCGTTGTAATAAAAATAAATAAAGGCGATAAATAATATATAAAAATACTGATATTTCTACAACCTGGACCCCGTTAACCAACATTCGGCAATAATGCTATGTCGAAATGCGTTCTAGAGCGGTTGACCTCCACGGGTGAGGTGAGGGGACAGGAACGGCGGGCGCCTTGAGTTCCCGCGCTACGCTCTCGTGTGAGCGAGGAGCTCGGACGCCCGCCGCGGGATGGGACGCGTCCAGCGGACGGGAGGCGGCCGGAGTGTAAGGCAGTACCTCCATCGGTTGTCTCCTGTTTTCGCTTCCTCTTCTTGCCCCTTTGCGTATTAGCCCTAGACGACCAATCGGGATAGAGCTGCATGTGCAGCTGGCGCTCGCGCCGCGCCAACTCGTAATACTTTGCCTGCTCCTCGCGGCCCAGCGCATGCCACTGAACCGACGCGATATGGAAAGAAAAGAAAATGCACTTCGACGGTGGTTCTCGCCCGGGCCGAGCACCGCGCCTA
The DNA here is from genome assembly GCF_023078275.1 of Leguminivora glycinivorella. Taxonomy (NCBI): domain Eukaryota; kingdom Metazoa; phylum Arthropoda; class Insecta; order Lepidoptera; family Tortricidae; genus Leguminivora; species Leguminivora glycinivorella. The sequence goes on from NC_062991.1 coordinate 10,415,584, forward strand.
CTCTCGTGCTAGAAAAACAGCCCGCGTGAAGCCGCCTCAATTTTGATCCTAATGAAAATGGCCAATTATAGTTCCTCACAGAACCTATTCTGCGGACGGTATCGGTCGCGGTTCGTCTAGACATCTAACAAACCAATATAGTTTCCGAGAGGGGTGTAGGGTGTACATGTACACGATCACTCGACGACTACGTACACAGAACACGCAACACTAAGGGCGGGCCGGCGCGCGTCCAGTGCGGTCGTCGCCGACCCGCGCACCGCGACGGTTCCAGCCGCTTTTCTAGCACAGGCACCTCCGGGCCGCCGACACACAGTCACAGTAGTCAACACGCACACACGCACACTCACATACGGACAGGACGGGTCGGACTCGCGTTAATACAAGCCGGTATTAGTTACGGGACGGGCTCTCTAGGGGGTGTTAGTGGGTGTGCGAAGAGAGCCCGGTAGGAGAAGCGAGTGAAAGCGCGGAACATCCCAGCCCCTCGCGTGTCGGGTCCTAGGGTCCAATACCTCCCAACTCGGCAGGACTACGGTCCTTTTTCCGCTTTTTCTTTTTGGAACCGTAACCGTAGTTGTCCCTCGCGCTCCAGCCCGGGTACAGCTGCATATGGAGCTGTCTCTCCTGTCTCGCTTTCTCATAGTACTTTGCTTGTTCTTCGCGACTCAACGAATGCCACTGCGTTAGATGACGACACGATATTGATATGTTACTGAGTGGACAGCTGTCGATCGTGGACGCTCAACGGCGTTGAGCGTCCATGACTGGGCTTGTTAGGAATCGGATTACGTTCGCAGAACTGCTTGTTATTCAGCGCGGCGGCGATACAAAAACACGTAGGCATTCGATACCATAATCATATTCCTAACAAGACACAATACAAAGAACATTGAATTTTAAAATTGGCCATTATGTCTTACAAAATGTCAAGTCATTAAGATCATCATGACTCAGTGACACGAATGAATCTATACTCCCGAAATAGAGGATATTCAAATTTTACCTCAATTTTGGATGCATCATACTGAAGGGACAACGAAACCTGAAAGTAGGCAATGTAGAAGATATCGTAACATTTTTCTTTGCGTATATTGAAGTTTTATTAAGTGTATATTCTCAATTGATATCTCTTATTCGATAAAAATTCCGTACCAAGAACCATTTCCAAATCATCCGTATTCCGAGAGAGATTCATTCGCACCACGAGTTCCAAATTCAAAATTTAAAAACACATTCTAGAACCATCAACTCACCCGTCGTCCCAGTATCTGGTTGATGGCCGCCGATTCCTTCAACGTACACTCGGCGACAACCTTCGCGCGCATCTCCTTCATGTAAAGCATGAACGCGTTGAGCGGCTTCTTTATGTGCGGCTTTTTGTTCTGCTCTTTACTGTTGTTGCTGACTGTACTGTCCGTTGGCTTGTCGGTGGCGCTGCTGCTGCCCTTTTCTAGTGACCTGAAATTAGATAATTAAGGATTAATGTACCTTTAAAACAGATATAAGTATAAAAGATGTCTACATTGAACTTTTTTGTCTGATTTTATAACTAACTTTATTTTATACGCACTAAACGTTTCGCTTCAACATTTATTTTGCGAACCGCCAAGGAGTGGAATGCCCTGCCTGAGTCTGTGTTCCCACATGAGTAGGTACAATCCAGGTCTCTTTAAAGCAAGAGTAAATAGGTATCTCATAGGTAAGCGTGATCCACCGTAGACCGCATCATCACTTACCATCAGGTGTGATCGTGGTCAAACGTCTACCTATTCATACTAAAAAAAAAAAAAAACTATGTAGGTGCTTAGGTACCAATATTTTATTAATTAAAGTTTTAGTGAATTTAATATTGAGTTTCTTGAACGAGACTCCAGTTTCGTAGTTATCGACTATCGAGTTTCTAATTAAAATAATTTAAAAGTAGAGGTATAAAGTATATTAGCTTTTACCCGCGGCTTCGCCCGCGTATGTAATCTTGTTTTTCCATACAAACTTTGGACCCCCATTTCACTCCCTGGAGAAGAATTTTGAAAAATACATCTTAGTGCTCCTTTACATCCTTGTAAGGAACCTACGTGCCACATTTGGGATCTCTAGGCCCAGCGGTTTCGGCTGTGCGTTGATATGTCAGTCAGTCAGTCAGTTTCTTGTTTTATATATTTGGATGTATATGTACATTTTATTTTACTGCTGCGTAGTATGCAGTATATGTTGGTCATTTCAACACATGTTAGCATTGTTCGCGTCTATCCAAAGTTTAGTAGAACTCGTACTCAGAAGACGACTATTATCTTCGATAAGATAATCATTAATCATTTAATAAAACACCGGAAAAATAATGTTGTAGTTCAAAACAAACAAAACTATATTCTTAAAGCAATAATTGTAACTTTTCGGGCCACCCTGTATTATCACATTTATAACAATGTCCCAGGAAAATAGCTGGGTGAATTGCAGAAAATGTGTACCTTTTAGCTAATTTAGTGTCCCGTGAAAACAAGGAGGGTTTAAAAATATATTTTGAGAAATAAGGCACACCGGAGTTACGTTAATTTAATAAAAGCGAATCTTTTGATTCATTTAAAAATTAATCTTAAGACAATTGTAGCTTTTCTTTTTTTTTATTTTATTTTTTCGGTGATGCATGCAGTAACTTCACAGCAGTATAATCATGTCCCAATGTTGACCGTACTTCTCTCGAGGAAGGTTGTTACGACTCATATTAGTTTCTTAAAAGTTTAATTGTAAATTATTCAGTCTTTACATGTTCTTCTTTATGTTCAGTACGAAAATATTTACTTAAATTAGGAATAATATATTATTTTGGTAATATTACATATTGTCCCAACTTATAGAACTTTCGTTACTCAGGGTTAGTTACGGAGGAATATCCCAAAGATTAGTTTAAAAATATTAGTAGAATTACTTCTCATTATTATTATTACACATAGGGAACAACTGTCAAATTGTTGAACACAGCGGCATCCATTTTGTTTTTCAACGTAGTGGCTCATGGATGGACGCGTGGTGTTTATTGCTATAAAATCTCAGGGTGATTAACGGTGAGTTTCCAAGGTAAATAGTTTGATTATCGTACACAGTTTTATTCATAAATGATTGTTTTTACAATGTTTTCTACAAATTTACAAGATTTTAAAGCAATATGTGACATGTTTGACGATAAATATTTTTTGAGCTTATGATTTCTCATATATCTTTCTCAGTTTCGTTATTTTTCGTTACGTAACGAAACTATTTTCACTGCGATTATGTATGTCAAAAATTTATAATAAATATTGTTGATTAGAATTATAATGTTTCATTGATAATTCTGTTTTATATAGAACCGGGAACATTTTTATTCCCATGTATTCCACGCCTTATGTTATCAGTTTCGTTACAGCAATTATCAGTTTCGTTTTTTCTCAGTTTAGTTACTAAATCCAAAAGGTACATATTTTCTGCAATTCACCCAGCTGTCACTTTAAATTTCCATTTTAGTCGCCACGGCCATAAACTGCACCGGACCAATATGCTAACGAGACAGACAACGCATCCGGTTCGAAATAGACGCATTTCCGGCGAGCAATAGACAACGCATGTTGTTTATGACCGGCGCTTGTCAGTTTCAGAAGAGCGTAAGTAAGTATGGCAGTCGTGAGGAGATACGATTGTCTAAGAGTGAATATTTACAGTAGCATTGGTTACTTTGGAAACGTCGTAAGTTAGTACGGGAGTTGTAAGGAGATACGACTATTTGAGAGTAAATGTTTATACTAGCATTGATGACTTTAAAAACGTCGTAACTGTAATGAAGATACGATAGTTTGAGAGCTTAAACAAAGGATACTATAGACCAGACAGCCAAATAATAATACCACTACCGAACGAGATGGTCACATACAAATTATAATAAGAGTGACAGAGGGCAAAATGTTATTTTTTGTCTTTGTCATAGTTTCACTTTTTCGCCGCTGCCACAAACGAGTTTGTGGCAAACAATAAGGACGTGACTTGTCAAGCTTATTATCCGCCTAAATTACGTAGGTTGTTTATGGTAAACTGTCAGCCATTTTTAAAGTGATTCTTAAATTCGTCCATTATTCTATATCTGTCCCTTACGGGTGTACGCTTGTGTCAAGTCTATAGTATCCTTCGTCTGAGTTTGAGAGCGAATGTTTGTACTACTGTTGAAAACTTTGTAAAGGTCGTAAGTTAGTAATATTGTAGTACCTTTAGTAGTAATGGAGATAAGTCAGTTTGAAATTGCTTTGTTTATGACTACAGTTGACTACTTTGTAAACGTCGTAAGTTATTATGGAAGTCGTAACACTCGTAACGAGATACGGCTGTTTGAAAAAGGATATTTATTACTGCAGTTGGTAACTTTGTGAAATCTTAAATTTAAAACTTGTAAATCTTAAACTAAAAACCTAGTCGTGTAAAAAGTAACATACCTAACGCTATAAATATAGAGTCAATTCTAAACTCCATCCAAAAGCATAATTAAGCGACAGTTTAATAAACCACAGAAACTATTAAAAATAATTATAAAACCAAAGAATGCTGAAAAACGACTTCCTTCCACGCCCAGGACCAAACTTTATTTTAAAGTTAAGCTAAAATTAGAAAAAAATACAAAAAGACGTAAGAGACAACAGTTTTTGTAAGTATTTATGCTTATTTAAAGTTAGAAAACTATAGTTTATAGGCGTTTCTAGTAAATTATTTAGAGGAACGTTCGAAGTCTGACTTACGCCTTCCGTCGGTTGAGTTTAAAAATGGAAGAAAAAGCGCCGTGCGCGGGCGCAGAGGTGATTATGGCGGATGGTCGGCAGAAACGCGGGGAATGGGAAATGGTAATAAGTATAAAAGTTTCTTTAGATTTTCATGTGTATGATGATGAAAAGTCCTGTTAAAAAATAGATGTGAAACGATTCCATCAACATTCTGTCAGATCTTTATCAATATAATATCTTACAATGCGCTTGTATCGGATGTAGACATACAAATATTTCGTATGGACATAAGCAATAACCTAACCACAAAATTAAAATTTTGAAAATACCCCCGACCGCGACATAGTAGACCGACCGACCGAAAAAAGACAAAATTCTAACATACAACATACATACAATCACGCCTGTTTCCCACAAAGCCTACCCCTTTGCACAGAGCCCCAGAGCACATAAAACTGCTAAAGTTACAGTGCCACTCTTGGCAAATAAGGGGTTGAATTGAAAGGAAACGGAACTGTGACATTGCAGTGACAGGTTGCCAGCCTCTCTCCTACGCCACAATTTAGTAGTAGTAGTAGTAGTAGTAGTAACTCTTTATTGTACAAAAACACATTAAAAATAACAAAAAAAAAACCCAACCAATTTACCCCAAAAAACAAAAAAAAATCTAAATTTGACAAATAAACACAATTCAACATGGCAGCCACACAGCACAGATCGGCGATAACCGTTTTGGGCAAACGGCGAGATACCATCGTTGCCGACTGTACCGTTAAGAGAAGGCGTCATATATCATCTTAATTAAATTTCTCTGCCACCGGCTTATTTACATGAGTACTGGCGGCGACTCAAGTGTTAGCTTTTATTTTTATTGTGCCGTTTGATCTGCCCAATGGTTTGGGAGGTTTTTGCTAGTTAATCGTAGTACGTTCGTATTGATAATTTTACATATTGGGAGCGTAATTTTTAGTACATTACAGTTTTTAACACTGTTTGCTGCGTTTCAGAGTCCCATTGATTCGGGATGCTCCGTGAATTAGTTTGTATGTAGCTTAGGGGTCCGCCCTGTAAGCTATACCGTCATGCGTGTGAGCGTAGGCTCCGTATGTGGCATTGTTTCAGCCCGTATATGATCCACAGTAGGGACTCCGTTAGTCCGTATACCGCTTCTCCGAGTGAGGTAGATTTAGCACAGCTCTTCCCTCAAGTCACTGTCTTACTGTGTAGAAACGGACTCCCCAAAAAGGGTTCCATTAATTACTTTAGGCACATCAGGCCCCGTAGCCGAATGGCATTTCTGCGACGCGAAACGAAAACGAAACGCCGGGAAAGGTAGTCTGGCTCTGTTGCGCCAATACGCAAGAGCGATAAAGATAGACATCTACGAGCGTTTCGTCTCGTGAGCGTTTGTGCCATTCAGCTACGCACGCAGTTATGGGTTAGTGTAACAATAAAAAGTCTTGTCATACATACATACATACATACATACAATCACGCCTGTTTCCCAGAGGGGTAGGCAGAGATCACGGATTTCCATTTACTACGATCCTGACAAACCACTTTCGCTTCACACACTTTCATAACATTTCTCATACACGCTCGTCGGTTTCGAGTACTTCTGACCTGGCCTCTTTGCAATATTTCCCCGATTTGATCAAGAAAAGTTCGCCTAGGTCTTCCTCTACCAACTGACCCTTCCACTCCTTTTTCATATACTTTCTTCGTTAATCTCCTCTCATCCATCCTCTCTACATGCCCAAACCACCTTAACATACCCATCTCAATCTTTGTCACCACATCAGTTCTCAGTCTTGTCATCATTTTAAATTATTTTCAATGGCTAATACCGACGATTACTATATGAATATCTGTTATGATATGTTTGATATAGGCTTTGATTTTTACCAATTTTCATGTAACTTCACGTTATGTTTCTTTTTTAATTTGCTGACCTAAATCAAACAATTGTGACCCCGATTGTACCTTTGAAATTAAAAAGGTTGTTATGAATGTCGTAGGTGTGAGTTTGGTTAAGGTAGCTCTTTTTCTCACTTCACGTGAAAGAACTGAGTTTTAATTAATTAACTTTAACCCTTTGTACGCCAAAGACGTGAAATGACGCGCGAAGCTACAATCAAATATCAACCTTCGGACATTTGGCTACGGTTCACTATGACGCGCACGCAGATTCAAAGTGCTAATACTATTTGTGGCCTTCTATCACATACGGGTCCATACTTAAGCAATAAGGTCGTTTTCATATGAAATTCAAAGAGAATTTCGTACTTACTTGGAAAGTCACATTACTAACGAAAGTTGACTGCGTTAAGATGATGAATTGACGAGTAATTTAATGCAACCTAGTTCCCAAGTTGTTAAATACGTTCATTATGTTTAATGATGGCATAAGTCAGCCACTTCTGAGTCTTCTGACACATTTTGAAGTTTAAAACGTCTATATTTCACACAATATTTTAATTAATTTTTATTAACTACAATTGATTGAAAAAATACAGTTGTGCAGCCGTAAAAGCTCGGCCACACATGCGCGTTTTGAGAGCGTAGGCGGAGCGCATTGATAGCGGTGCGCCGGATGAACGCTGGCGCTGCGCCCAGCGCAATCAATGAGCGCGGATTGCGAGCGGGATGCGCGCGGATTGCGAGCGGAACGCCAGCGTTCGTCCGGCGCACTGCTATCATTGCGCTCCGCTACGCTAGGCTTAAACGTGTAAAAAAAACCTATTTCATATTACTAATTTTGTGTTTTTAATCAAACTTAGATTGGGGAATCTTTTTTTGTAAATAGTAGGGGACAAACTAGCCAATGGGTCGTCTTATGGCAAGCTATTACAAGCGCCCATGGATACCTCCAACACCAGAGGAGTTGGAAGTCCGTTTCATCTTTTATAGAACTAATATTATAGAGTCAGACTAAGCTATCTATCTCAACATGACATTAGTATTAGCTATGACAACGGCAATGTTAATTTCATATTTCTATGCAAACGAGACCCCTCACTTATTATTTATGAGCTTTAAAATAGTATTTTATGCAACTGGCGTTTAAGTGAGGTCAAAAAAGACGAGTGGCGTGAGTAACAATTTGAGGCGAAGCCGAAAATTGTTAATAAAGACGCCACGAGTAGTTTTTGACTCAGTTAAACACCGTTGCATACAATACTTTTTCTACGACCATGCACTTACTTAATAGTTTTCTAGAATAACTTTCGTGAAATTCGCACTATTTCCTGTATTATGACGCGTCGGCCTCCCCTCTGTTCCTGCACTCACCCTGTCGCTCGCACTCCCCCGCGCCGCCGCCGCCAGCCCCCGGCGCCCCGCGCACCCACGCTATATCCCTTAAAGGCTTCCTAAAAATGCTTTAAGAGCTATATCGTATGCGTGGGTGCGCGGGGCGCCGGGCGGCGGTCGGCATCTTTTATGTAGGGTTTTAACGATCTATGCACGATACTGAAAATGACGAATAACAACACGGGAGTAGAAAAAATATATTATTAATTTAACTTAAAATCGGCACCCATTTAAAATATGTCGTGTAAATTACGCTGTACGTTTAACGCATCTGTCAAACGGTGGCTTATCTCTGATCGCAGGGGTGGACCGTGTAATGTACGCGATAACATCGACTGTAGGGTTGACTAATGTCTGAGCATTGAGCAGTAAAAAAATGTACTAAAGTTGGGCTTGACAGGTTTAGGTACTTAGGTTTAATTAAAAATTATAAGTGCAACAAATTATAAAATTAATAGGTTTTTTTTGACATGTATTAATGCAATCAAAATAGGACTTTTGATTTTATTTTCCTTATTATAGGTACCTACCTAAAAATTTCATAAATGATGTGATGATGTTTTTTTTTTGTAGCCTATATTGTTTCCCACTGCTGGGCAAAGGCCTCCCCTATTTTCCGCCACTCGTCACGGCTCTTTGCATGCTCCCGCCAGTCGCGACAAAATGAGTCCAGGTCTTTCCGCCATCTCATTTTTGGCCTACCTCGGCCTCGGGTAATTTGTGGTGCCCATTCGGTCGCTATTTTGGCCCATCTATCTGGAGGGATCCGACAGATGTGTCCTGCCCAATCCCACTTGAGCTTGGCTGCCTTTACACCCACATCTGCGATACCTGTTTTGGAGCGCAACTCCGTGTTCCTTATCCGATCGATTCTGATGATGATATCACAGAAAAAAAGAGACAGGAATTTTGGTCATTAGATTTCATTTAAATTAATAGTGCTAGTTAATTTTTTTACAAAGAAAAGTGATCATGTGTAATAGACTTGTCCCGCTAGACTTTAACTCGTTCAAAATATTCGACTAAATTTTAAATTGGTTTATACAGAAAACGTATTAATATTTTTTAGAAAAAAATGCCCTTGCCTTCGTTGTCTCGTCTTGGCATCTATATTTTTCTAAAAGTATATTTTGAATATCACTAATAAGTACGAAATATGTATGTCCGTAAAAGTTTTCTGCTCTTTTGTACTTGGCAAAACAAAAGAGTACCAAAATATTAATATAATTATAGATTTTCGTATCATATCACTTCAGTTTTTAAACTATTTGAAATAATATCTTTAACATCGCAAACATTTTTACAATACGACAGGCAACTCAAAAACATCACCGAGGCAACCCTACTAAAGCAGGGGTCGCCAACAATTGGCTCGAACAATAACAAAACGTTTTAAAACTCTGTCATTATAATTTCAAACACAATGCACGGAACCGGATTATACGCGTGCTGTACCGAAAGGTGTAATTACGTTTGATCGCTTAGTTTTTAAAAATATCCATTAACATCAGATATTAACAGCATATTATTTGTTGACGGTGTAATATACTGTTACTAATTTTTTTTTTCAAAACACTTGTTATTATTTTTAATTTATTTAAAAAAAAAGTCAATGTACTTACAACATGCATAATATATGAGGAGTGTCTTTTCAAAAGGACTTATTTCTATAAGACAACAAGGGTTATTTCTCTAGGAAGACATAGATAAAAATAACTTCTGTTGACTTATAGAAATAAGTCATTTTGAAAAGACACTCCTCATATCATATCATATCATTAAAGTTTCGCCAAGCTGTAAGATATTTGTTGGCGATGCACAAATTAAAATTAAGGATAGGGCTATTTATACAATTCCCCGGAACATTCTCGTTTGATGCGCCTTACGCGATTGGTTGATGAGTTCTCATCACGCACGCGATTGGTCTAGACTGCAAGCTTATCTCGGATTTACGCCTATGCCTAGCTGTGTTAGTTACTTATAGACACTGCTGGCATAATTTTTGGCGCCCATTTACCACATTCTTATAAAGTAATATATGTGAGTGCTTTTAGTAAAACGTCCCACTTTCTTGGTAACCATAGATTAAGACGAGATATGCTTGTACCTTTATGTGAATATACTGACAAAGCGTCTTTATAGCAATCGACAAAGTGGGCCGTTTTACTAAACACACTCACATAATATAAATATATTATAATAATAGTCAATGTTTAATTATAAATAAAATTAATAAAATAAATAAATAAATATTGGGGGACACCTTACACAGATCAACTTAGCCCCAAACTAAGCAAAGCTTGTACTATGGGTGCTAAGCGACGATATACATACTTAAATAGATAAATACAGTCCATTTAATTCACAAAAATCATAACTCCATAAAATACAACAATACAAAATTTATAATAAGATATTTACATGTGTCATTAGTATTAAAACAAAACAGAATAAAAATTAACCTAGAACGAAGTACAAAACTAAAACTAATACTTACCTAAAAATAAAATTATTTAAAAATAAAAATAAATTTAAAACAACTAGGCAAGGTCACCGAGGTCTGAACCCGCCGGTAGGGTTCCCATAAGGCTAGCTGCGTTCCCCCTTTGGATCGCAATGCCAATTCGTTGGGCTAGGAACGAGCCAGCCCTATGGTCCCCGGTGACATCACATATTTTTTTTGAAAGCTCCTTAATTAATTTGTGAGCGCTTGGGCACCACGGTCCTAGAGTTTCGACTGCAAATGCCGCAAAAATATGATGGTCCGTGAGGGCTATATATTTGCGACATTTTGCCGCTTCAGCAGCAGCGGCTGCCCCGCCCGCTCTCATTGACGTTGAGCTGAGGTGAGACGTCGCCAGGGTGTCCACACACGTTGCGTCCCAAATAAGGGGCCGTCCGACACTCCAGGGCACAAAAGTCATTCCGTCGGGCCTTTTGCCGTCGTCACGCGTAAGGCCGGGTGGTTCGAGAACAGCTGGAACATTTGCGCTGACGAAGGCCCGACGGAGGATATCATTTAAGGAGGCGTGGCGTGACAGTCGACCGGCGCTTTTAGTGCACGATAAACCGTGGTGTCCAAGGCTGTCCACAGAAGCTCCGCAGAAGCAACGATGGGGTGAAACAATATTGGATCCCAGGCGCAGACCGACAGCCAGCCTAAGGGTATTATTGTCCATGAGTGTTCCTAAGTTGGCTGATGGCAGAGCATGTAACCAAGAGCCTGACTCTCTTTTGGACACAGCCAAAATGCGTGCCTTTTCTTGGCTGGTCGAGCAGGAGTTTAATAGGTGGGAATGGACTTGTGCGCAGATAGGTTGATCCCAGATTCTTTGAATCGATTTATTTGTTGGTAGATCTTTACCAGGGATGGCCATTTTCCAGGCGGCTTCTGCCTCAGACAAGTACGTAACCTAAACCACAGAGTGATGGCGAAAGGATTTTGCCTACGAGGGTAAGCGTACTATGTACTGAGGACAGAAACGCGGGTAAAGCCACACCTGATATTTGGCGTATACCAAGACCTCCGAACCTAATTGGTAGCGTGGCGTGAAGGAATTGACGATCGTTAATTTTGACATTTAGAATTTTTTCCAGGTTAGTATGCAGGATTGAGTCTATGGATGCGGTAATGTTTGGAAATTTCCATAGCGGACTGCAGCGAAGAGAATATGTAAACTTGGGTACGAATAGACAGAAACGAAGAATACAGAGTGCCATGTGGGAATTAATTTCGAGTAGACGGTCCGAGAATTCTGAAAAACTATTGACTTTTGGTGCGATGAAATCCGGAATTGATTCCTCGAAGACAGGTGCACCAAGGAGGCAAAGCGAGTCTTTTTGCTGAATTTTTATACCGGGGCAGATGTTTTCGAAATCGTGTTGTATTTGCAGTTTTTCCGAAATATCTGGATTGATAAAAAGTTCGCACTTGTTTGTATTAAGTTCTAGTCCTATTGATTTGAAACGGTCGATTATGTTTGAAAGATCGTTAAGAACTGAATTCGCTTTGCCCCCCAAGCTACCATCCATAGAAATATTACATATACACCGTGTTTCACTTAACACTAAAAACCTGAAAACAGTTTGTTCAGAATCGAGAGTAGAATCGATTGAGCTATATCTTGATGGGGGTAATATTTTTATTTAAATTAATATTATTAGTTATTTTTTACATGCCCATTCTATTGTACTCGTAATACAACATTGTGTATATCGCATTGCTAGAGGTTGTTTACTACACTGGTCAAAAAGAGAAATAAAAAAACAAAGTGTGATGTAAAGCTGCATTTTTGGTATGTTATTTGGGGTCCTTGGGGGAATGTAGGACTATATTTTGCAAGCAAAAAAATGGTGTGCTAACTTCGTAATTAAAAAAAAAAGTAAAAAAATCAGACTTTTTTTGGTTTTTGCCGTTTTATTAAAAAACTATGCATTTTTGGTCAAAAGTTGCTGTGTAATGTTGAAAGCGCATTAAATTCCAAACAGTTTGACATCTTTCTTATCAATGTCCGTCAAATAGTTTTTGAGATATGAAGCGTCAAAAAAAGAGCATTTTTCCCCTTTCTATGAAAATATTCGTTTTGCTAATATTTTGAGACAGATATCAGCAAAACAACTCAGGCTATTACATAAATTGTAAAATAAAAATGTAGCAAATTTCACTAGCTTTCATTTAAGACCAGAGTGCCAGTTATTTAAAAAAATAGGATTATATCATAAGTCTAGTATAACTGGATCAGAAATAATCGGTGGATGGTAATGGCCAAATGGGATAGTTTACATATATTTACAGGAGGCGTAGCGGAGAATGAATTATTATTAATTTATTATTTGGGGGCTGTTCAAGTATTACTCAGACACATATTTGCGTATATAAAATCAACATTTATTTAGTAGGTTAAGTTTACGGTCAGAAAGACCTCAGGATCGCCGCTTGAAAAAAATATTTACGAGTAGAAAACCCTCATTAATTGAATCAGATTATTCCGGAATTGTTCTTGTACGGACTGGTTTTTAAAGCATATCACTGAGGGTCAATAACATCGATGCAATCTCACGAGCGTTGTCGTGGACGTGCCCGAATCATAGTATTCTCCGTTTAACGAAATATCAGGGTGCGTAGCCGAATGGCATTTCTCCGACGCCAAACGAAAACGAAACGCCGCGCCAGTTTGACTGGCTCTGTCGCGCCAATACGCACGAGCGATAGAGATAGATATCTACTAGCGTTTCGTTTCGTGAGCGTTTCGTGAGCGTTTGTGCCATTCGGCTACGCATCCTGTACTTAGTATGTGTCGTATTGCACGCGCAGGTCTCTCACCGTCCGTACACGTTTGTACAAAAACTGAGGAACAGCTGTCTTTTTACGCTGTCACTACATTTGGCGAATCTTCTAGCCAACATGTTTGCCCTTACTGCGGTGGCTCGCCTCTGCCTTTCTATGTCCTCCTGGTCTTTTAAACTGGACAACAAGATGTGGTCAAGATATTTAACTTCGTGTACTCTCCGCAATTGAACTCCATCAGGCAAAAGAGGTGGTACATGTGTGGGCATATGTGCTGCCTCCATGAGCATAAATTCAGACTTGTCCGGATTGTATCTCATGTTATGCTGGCTGGCGTATCTCTCGCATTACAGATAACTTACGCATAGCTCCCACAGATGGTGCTAGTAGGACCATATCGTCTGCATATGCGATGTGATTTATCATTTGCCCATTGATGGAGCAGCCAACCTCGGTACTGGTCAAAGCCTGCGACAGCCCATCTATGTACACGCTGAAGAGAGCCGGAAACATACTGCCTCCTTGTCTACGCCACAGTTTAGCCCGCTGGCTGTGGACAGAGTTGACTTCCATCTTACTACGTTCTTCTCCTGGGAATACCACTTCTCCAGTATCTTAATAATTGGAGTGGGCGCTTTCCATTCCCGTAGTTTATTCCACAGCAATTGGTGGCCAAATACAACTCAAGTGGACTTTCTATCACTACAGGAGTTGTGCCATCAAGATGCAGAACCAGGACCCTCAAAAAAGAAAAAGTAAAATGTAACTAATTCTGTTTTATTTTTCTAATTTACTAAACTTCAAAATTTTACTGTATTTTATTTCTTCATTAGTAATAATCAAATCGATGTAAAGTTAGCTTAGACATTTTTTTCAGATAAACGGATATCAAAGAAAGTAAGATCGAATAGATAGCACTTTCAACCTAAAACTTTTAGCGTAAACTATTTTACCTTAACCAATCTTCTCTATTTATAGATTTTTTTTGTTTACCAAAGTAACTATTCGTCTTACTGACCTTTGTTTGCACTAAAACTAAAGCAAAATAAATTTTATACAATGTTATATTGCAATATATATCATATCATGAAGTATTTTGCAGATATTTGTCTAAAAATATTGGCAAAACGCTACATTTTATAAATGCGTCAAAAATTAACCTTTTTGACGCTTCATATCTCGAAAACTATTTGACGGACATTGATAAAAAAGATGTCAAACTGTTTGAAATTTAATGCGCTTTCAACATTACAAAGCAACTTTTGACCAAAAACGCATAGTTTTTTAATAAAAAAATAAAAACCAAAAAAAGTCCGATTTTTTTACTTTTTTTTTTAAATTACGAAGTTAGCACACTTTTTTTTTGCTTGCAAAATATAGTCTTACATTCCCCCAAGGACTCCAAATAACATACCAAAAATCCAGCTTTACATCACACTTTGTTTTTTTAGCCGATTTTCATGTAAGATTTGACCGGTGTATACCTTTTTCAGTATTTAGGGGTATTAATACTGGCTGGTTACTTGGACGATTATTTTTTCCGCTACTAGTTTGACGTTGTTTGTCAGTTTAATCTTAAATGTTTATCATAAGTCAACAAATTGAACTCGTACCTAATTACAACCTTGTCATTTTGAATATTGGGTTTAAATTTGCTTACTGCGATTACCTGTCCAATTTGAAGTTTACTGTGACAAAGCTTTAAAGTGTTTTTTTACAGTGACATCTTAGCTGTCTATTGGTAAACCTTATGTCGTTGCAGTAACGTACACAAATAAATAGTCTTATGGTTTATGATGGTAGTTAGCAATTATTTTATTGAGTGTAGAGCTAAAAGTCAAGTAGAGCTGTACAGAAAATTAAAAATTCAATAAAAAAAAAAGTAACGATCAGATTAAAAGATGAATACTCTAGATGAGTTTAAAAAAATAAAAATCAGTTGGGGTGTCTGAGGTTTTGAGTGATACCGGAAACACGTTGTAGAATACTAGTTTCCATACAACTCATCGGCCAACAATGAAGCCAAAACCCGATCGATGTGTGCGTGGAACGCGCCTGTTTTACGCTCACCCCACGCACACATGCATATAAAAAATGTTGCCAGAGAAAAATGATTTCGCTCGAAGTTGGGATTTTTACAAAGTCGTTGTACTTGGTTATAATAATTAATTACTATAGCCTGTCAACCAAATTTTGGCAGTAGCAATGTACATCAAACTAAAGTATGGTATCCCTATGAAACGAACAAAAACCAGCAATGTACGTCGAACAGCCACAGATATTTTTTTTTCAAGGGGCTCGTTCCTTCCTTACGAATTAGATAATGTATTAAAAAGGGACAGATATGTGTTAGTTATTTCTCTTTTTGGTAGGGTGGAGATTTCCACAGATAAGATACAAATGACACGCGAATTTCCACCGATTTTCAAAACTAGTGTTGCTAGCCCGCGATTTTTCAAATTTGCCGCCTTTTTCTAGTGACAAGGTTTGGTTGACGGTATATACTAAATAATTTTTAGTGTGTGCTCCATGGAAATGTTGTAAGTAATGGTTGAAATGAATTTATTTTAAAAATAAACATATTGAGTGCCTATACAAATAAATTTCTGTTTGGTTACCTATTAAGCATCTGAAGTAACCGGGTACAGCAGGAACCCTTTTGATGCGATTCTGTCCGTCTGTCTGTCTGTCACATTTCTAAATATCTTAAGAACTGTTCTACTTATGCTATTGATTTGTTTTTAACATCTACAATTAAATTGGGAGTGTTATTATAGTGCTAACACATGACCGTGACCGTACGAGGACCCTGCCGCACCAAAGTCATCCAATTACTATCTTGTAAGTGGGAGCGAGAAAGAATTATTCTTTTCTAGCTCCCACGTACAGGCATATATCGAAAGTTGTAGTAGTGCGAAAAGCTTTTCCTTCGTATTTTTCCGTAAACGTTCGTATTTCTCATGCTAGTTCAGTCAATTTCAGTACTTCTTGTACTGAGACTGACTGAAATACGAGTACCATGACATTCGTACGTTGCACAGACAGAAGCAGATTAGTCAGAAATCTAAAAAACAACAAAATTTGTGTCTTTGAGGAAACTTAGGAATTTTTTTTTTTTTCATTTTAAAATGTATTTCTTTAAATATACATACAAAGAACCTAAAATTCTTGTTACTTATATTTTAAACATCATTTGGCGGAAAAAAAAAATCATTGAACTGGCAACATTTATAAGACATGGCAGACAACAAAAATTTCAATTTTAGTATTTACGATTTCGTAAAAATATCACATTAAACTCTATACTTTTGCATGGAATGTAATATCGGGCGGTTTATTTTTATTATATGTTGTGTTATAACATCCATTCTCGACACAAAGTACAATAATACTCGCAAATTAATTTTTTTTTCGGGAGATGTTTTTAGAACGACTTGAAATTGAGTACTGCGAGGGCCGTTCGGATACAATCACACAAGTGCGAAAAAAATTCACACTTGACATGGCTGCACTAGGAAGTTCGGACACACTATCTGGTGTTATTAATCTAAGCTACCATCGTCGAGGTACCAAACGTTGAATTTAGAATTTAGTGCCGAAATTATGGGATGAATAGCCAGGCTGAAAATGGCCGGCCCTAAAGGGTCACCCTGTTGACAGCCGACACAGGACATGATATTGTTTTTTTTGTATGCCAGTTTTGAAGGAGTGCTATAGCATTGCCACATATATGGATATATATTAGGACTATGTTTTTGAATTTCTGTTAGAAGTGCACCTACTTATATACATAGAAAACATCCATGACTAAGGAACAAATATCTGTGCTCATCACTCAAATAAATGCTCTAACCGGGATTCGAACCTGGGACCGCGGCTCAGCAGGCAGGGTCACTACCGAATGAGCCAGACCGGTCGTCGATTATGCGTACGACGACGTGATGACGTATCATGTAATCGAATATGATTTCATAAACGCACCACATAGACCGCGGGCCAGAGGAAAATTTGAGTGATCCTGGCGTCCCGATACCTCGTAGAGCGGTTAACTGCCATGAATAATGAACATTCGTGAAAGTCAGTTGCCATACAACTTACCTCGCGTATCTCGCATGGTGGGACTCGAGGTCAGCCTTGGAGGGGGCGGGGGTACAAGCGCGGGGCCCAGACCGAGGCCTAGGCCTCCGCCCAGCGTCGGCGAAAACCGGTACAATTCACTGCGGATGCAAAAATCAATTAAATAGGTAGGATGACATTGGCAACACCAGATGTTAAAGAATTGGTTGTAAAAAAGGGAAAACAAAAACATTCTAAACGTTCAATAGTCCATAATTTGTAAAATAAGATAAGCACTGTTTAAAACATAATCGCTAAAATATACCTTATATGTAATAAAAATAATTGACGATGCAAGCTGTATCACATCTTTGACGGGAGTTCAAGGCTGGCAAAGAAGCAATAGGTATCAACCTTGGATTTTCGTATTCATCTTTTTATAATTTCAAAACAAATTAATCTAAAATGCTTGCTATAAATTTTTTAAGCAGTTTCACTTTGTCAAGTCTGCTTGAATCAAGTCCGATTTAGGCTCTGTTATATGTATATAAAAGAGTCCTTAAGAACCAATCGGAGTATTATAATTGATATCGCATAAATTAATTAAAAAATAACTCCGAGCTTTATAAATCTTTGGTAAACTAAACTAACAACTTCAATATACGTGACATTTTGCATATAAGTCACCTAAGTAATGCTCCGAGTTTGCAGAAATAACTTCTATATAAACCAGACCGCAAGGAAACAGATACAAATTGGGACTAAAGTGATAACTTGCAGACTCCGATTGGCTCGAATTGGAACAGTGCTTAAATCGTCCTGAACGGCGCAAGAACAGACTCGATGCCAAATTCTTATATGTCCTATATGCTTCAGCTAAAAAGCTCTAAGTAGCACCACATATCATGGATCTTATTATGTAAGTTCGCTAGTTAAATAAATCAACGGAATTTATAGAAGATTATCTTGATATCTGTCATCTTAATAAAAAAACACAATAATAAATAAAAAGCGGATTTAGTATCAAAATGAAATCTATTTAAGCTGCCGTACTCTGATGTTTAAAAAGGTGATAATCTCAAAAAGTGGAAAAGATTTCTTACTGAACTATTGTCTCACCTCTGAAACAGTCTCTTATGATATGACTCACATCTGCTTATCAATAATTGCATATGAGTTCATTTTAATCCTTTAATTCAACAACATCACATGATTAGGGCAGCTCAATGGCTCTAACAAAAGAAATCAAATTCTAACAAAAAATACTCTTGATATCGGCTACCGGCTCTTCTAAGATCGAATGCGCCATTGTAAGCCTGCAAACGTAATCTTAGAAAATCAGACAGGCTACCAAGCTACGTACAGTGAGTCTTCAAAAGGGCTTTCAGATTTTAGAGAGAGGGGAAAAGACTTAATGTCCATTTTACAATTTCACCCGAAGGCCTTTTTGAAATCTCCTGGGCTGTAAGCCAACAACGAGAATGACATACAGGAACGCGCAGTGGGGCAGTCCCTCCGGCCAGCCGGACCCGGCGAGGGGGGACACCGGCGACGGAGGGCGGGCCCCCGCGGTGGTGTACCTTGGGAGAGGCCTATGACCCAGTCAGATATACACAAGATACACACTAGCCTGTTCCCGAGAGTTGATCGTGTATAGCCATAGGCCTCTCCCCTATTTGGAGGCCGAAGGGAAGGGGAAGTAAAGGAGACTAACTTCCTGACGACTGTC
Source organism: Leguminivora glycinivorella (assembly GCF_023078275.1). NCBI lineage: Eukaryota > Metazoa > Arthropoda > Insecta > Lepidoptera > Tortricidae > Leguminivora > Leguminivora glycinivorella. The sequence continues at coordinate 10,434,710 of NC_062991.1, forward strand.
AAATTGATGAATAGTCAAATGTTAATAGAACTAAATACGAAACCAGTCATCAGGAGATTAAACAAGTTTCAAAGAAAGGAGGTATGTTTTCCCCACGCTCTTAAAGTGCATCTAACATGGAGTATATTTTGTTTCTCTGCATCTAATCAACTGTCGGGAACAGGAAAACATTAGAATCTAAATCAGCTTTTAACTCTCAGCCAGTTTAGAACTTATATATAATATATAAGGTGAATTCTGTAGACCAAATGGCATTCACTAGAACTGATAGGGTCACATGCTCTAAACGTTAAAGGCGGTTTTTAAGTTACAAGTATATGTTAGAGGCTATCAGTACTATCAGTAGTCATAATACTTCTGTGATACCTTATGTGGCGTTGGGAAATACAGATAAGAAGTTTATACTAAGCTTATAGTTATGGCTATGACATATATACCGTTACGAGTTACGGAATTCTAATGAAGTAGATTTACGATTATTTGTTTAAAAGATATTGAAATAGGAGCATAATGGACGATTTACTAGATTATGTTTTTCCTTGATTGGATTTATGGTAAGTTACCAAAACGGAATGCTTTAAATCTTGAAGTTGCTAGGTTTTTATAAGCGGTTGTGCCAATTGAATGGTTTAATTCCTAGCGTGTATAGATACATAGTTTTCTTAATATACCGCTTATCCTAGTGTGATTAAGGTTCTTTCTAAAACTCGGGGTTCACGAATAAAGTCTTCAGTTGATTTGAGACTCGAGTGACATTTCCATTGAACGTTTTAACTATATAATACGTTACTATACGATTTAAGGGGACAGACGAATTCACAAGCTTCAGTATGAGTGGTTTGCTTTTAAAAATGATTTGTCCGGTGTTCTAAACGATCGCTAGTCCTTTTTAACTTAAGCGGTGTATTTTTCCATCTAGCATTTAACCCTTTCGCTGACAGTGCTACGCTACGTGCTGTCACTGAACATACATTACATATACGGGTATGTCGGGCTGTCGACGTACTGTCAACGAATGGGCCCTGCTCTGGACATGCCCTAAAAATGGTAGATTCTCGAAGCTCACCTCGATAGACTAGATGTGGAGATCGGCAGCGACGTGGGGTACGGACTTCGGAAACTGCTGGCTGCCGAGGAGATGGGGTACATGCTCGGGGTATGCCTGGGCAAAATGTATTCATTAGTATACCCGAAAGTGTGCATAGATAGTAAGTACAAAAGTGTTATATGTAGGTAAACGAAGAAAAATACATAAGAAAAACCGGCCAAGAGAGAGACACCTTCAAAAAAGCAAAATAAGGAGGTGCCTAGAACTATTTATAGACATCTCAGCATGTTGTTGTGGACAGCACTGGCGTATGGTGCAAGCGATAAGCTGTCGGCGACAGTCGCTTCCGTGTAAATAAAAGAGAGAGCGACACGAGCTGACACGGGAGCGACTATGTTTAAATAATAAATAAATAAATATTATAGGACATTCTTACACAGATTGACTGAGGCCCACGGTAAGCTCAAGAAGGCTTGTGTTGTGGGTACTCAGACAACGATAAATATAATATTTATAAATACTTGTATACGTAGAAAACATCCATGACTCAGGAACAAATATCTGAGCTCATCACAAAAATAAATGCCTTTACCGGGATTCGAACCCGGGACCGCGGCGCAGCAGGCAGGGTCACTACCGACTGCGCCAGACCGGTCGTCAAACCGGTTTACCGTTAACCGGACCGGTTTAGTCCGTTTCTATCGCCGATAGTTCATAGTTTACTCGCTTTTGGGACCAGTGTCTAAGACCATCGGGTCTTAACATGCTGAGATGAGGCTATGGGTCAAATTTAGCGTCCACAAACATTTTGGCATGGAATTTCCATAGACTTCTGCTGCGTATTAAACGTTAATGTGTCTGTCAACTGTGGTGGATGCAACCCTGTGTCTAGGCACAGTCGGCACCTTCTAGTCACGATTGAATTGATTGTGATAATTCATTGAAGAACTACATAAGTGTTTTACCGTTAGTGCATTTTGACCTTATCTGATCCGATATCGGAAGTAGGAAGGATTTCAAACGAAAAAATCAAAGATGTCAGCGTAAATATATGGGATATCAGTCCGACATCCGATAATGTGAAAACGCACTTAAGGTCTACAACTCACTGATGCACTATTTGTAATTGAACAGAGTATTGTAAAGTGTACTCACCACGAGGCCGCCACTTGTGACATTTCCGGACTGAGCATGGGGTAAGGGTAGGTGCCCCCGGGAAGGGGTACATCGGTGTCCGCGCCAGACCTGCCGCTGTGAAAGGGTTGACAAATTATTAATCAGAGTTTTTAGTTTTAGGTATTGGAAGATGAAATAATGATGTTTTTATTGAAGAGCATTGTTTAAATACATACAAGTTATGACTTAAGGGCTGTATTCCTAAATTGATATTGCAATGACATGTTGCTAGCACGCTGCATACTTTGACACGTTAGGCGTATAAAGATACTCGTACCAGCCAATCTCGTCTTTAAGTACATATAGAAAGCGACAAAGTCCTTTGACTACACTTTGGCACAATTATTATTCTAACTATTTTCATAAACTGGCTGTATAGTAAATTTAAACCTAACTAACAATTATTTTGGTGCAAAAGTTATCCATAACCATCCAAAGGGGTAACGCCATAAGTATTATGGGTATTTTTGCACCAGAAACGATAAGGAGCGGGTTTAATAGTTAGTTTATTTGTAAATATTTATTTTAAGTTACCTTTTATTAAAATGTTGTATTTTCTTATTAAATAGAAATTATGTTTATATAACAATAACACTTTATTCTATTCCACTAACAGAATGGGTACATACATACAAGCAAGTTATAACTAACACAAATATTGATTAAAGGTATATTGGCGCAGTCGGTTGGATTGGGAACTATGACGTTATAATACGTCCCACGTTTGTCTAAAATCAAAATTAACATTTTTACATTTCTGTTTATTAGAAAGAGACAAAACAGGGTTCTAATATATGAATTAGGTGGGGCCCATTTATGTACACGTCGCGTAGAGGTTGCATTCGAGTTCGAGTTACAAAACATTGCGGTCTTTGATGGAAGTGTCTGAATTGTATGTAACGTGAACAGTCCTCAATGTAACTAAAATCGCATGCGAATTCGCACCGTAAATGGGCAGTGTGATTATAATTATTTACTGAACATTTAGTACTTACCAAGTTTGGAGTCTAGCTGGTAAGGCGGAGGAATGCCCATGTGGGCAGGGGGAGGTTGGCCCAGGTCGCCCCCGGGGCAAAATAGGGATAAACTGCCCCCGGCTGGAAGGCCCATCTTGCCCGCCTGCAACAAAGGAGACAAACATTATTGTCATGTTATAATTCACATAAAACAAAGGGTGTAACTGTATTTGTGTAGTTTCTATGCAGAAGATTTCACTTTGCAGCATGCCATTAGGATGTTTTGACAGCAAAATATACAAGCTAATCTCCTACCTAAGGTACCTACTAGTATATCAGTAACACCTTTCACTAAAGATTGATGCAGAGATGGAAGAAAAGTTAAACCTCTATAGTATGTGTGTATAAACGTCTACTTAATAGAAAATAATCGTTAATATATCAAGACCGGAAGGTAACAACTTCTTTAAAAAACCCATTTGTAAAGGTTGTCATTCAACTTTCATTAAATAAAGTCAGCCAAATAGATTACTACAAAAACATAAAAGTTTCAAAAACCTCCAATTTACAGTTTCACTTAACTTTCAGTCGCTAACGGCATAAAATCCTCTAAATATGTATAAGGTGATAAAAACAGCGCTTTCAATAACGCTCCAAGACATGTCATTAGCCACAAATTGGCGGGACCCATCCGTCTGCCTCCCGCCCAATTATGCAAAATGGCGGCGCAAGTGCCATCCACTGTCGCACCTCTAATTAAACGGGAAACTTCTTTCCAACACTCCATTATGCGAGAAAAACGACACGCCGCGACAAAAAATTCATAACCGCTCCTTTTTTAAATTTTGAAGAGCAGGAACTGCTTATTAAGACAATAATTGCCAGAAACAAAGAACCCACTAATTAATAATAAAACGCACAAAGAAGCTATTCACGCGCGGGGCAGAAAAAATAAAAAGCCCGAACGGTGGTCGAAAAACGACATGCGAGGACGAAACAAAAAGGGCATAGACAATGATGACAGTCGACGCATAATGCGGGAGCGAGTTCTTAATTTGAAAATATTTCCATAATAAGATTTGTCTATGGCAGAGACAAAAGCGCGCTTTGTTCGGAGGCCGTTATACTTTAAAAATTAAAACAAGCAATTAGGATTTCAATTTGAATGGACTTTCTTTCATTTCAATCTTATAATATAACCGTGAGTTTGTAGCTCGTGTTATTTAATAATAGAAAAGTGAATTAACACTTTTCTATAACTTTGCCTTTAGCACAGTTTTCTCAAAAAAAAAAAAAATTCCAATTATGCTCTAGTACGTTAAAAAAGTCACATCTCTCCGAAAAAGTAATCAAATATAAATCTTGAATCAGAGTACTAAAGTAGACATTCTATTGGCACATACGTCGTACATACCAAATGGATATACGATATACGTAATTTCCCTGAAAAAGGCAATAAATCAAAAATGTAAAAATAAAAAACAAATAGAATTATGAAGAAATTATTTTGTCATTACACTCATTACATTATTGAGACGCATGTAGATTGTGGGATTTGTGGGTAGGTTGACCATGATTTTAGTAACCATAATTATGTGTTTTTCCATAGCGAAAAGGTCCTGATCCTCATTGCATAAAAACAATTTTATTTACCACGATTTATACTATAAAAAATTCTTGACTTCTTAAGTGTTAGCACATTCCATGTTAAGAGCAAAAAATTACGCAATTAGGGTGACAAGTGACTTTGTCATATTTTAAGTACAACTTAATGTATGAACATCATTGAATTAGCTAAGCTCGTTAAAACTTGCATTCCACCTTTTCAACTTACAGGTGGACTTGAGCGTGAAGAGGGTAGTTATAAATCGAATGAAAGCGTGACGTCACCGCGACAACCTCTCTAATTGGACGGCGGTCCATCGACTGATACTTGAAAATTGAATAGCTTGTTAACGAGAATGTTGCTAGCCGAGATTTGCGAGTGGCTCCTAACAACATGTACGGTGGGGTGACAAGGTTTTTGTTTTTTTGTGGACAAGACTTTTTTTAATGCTGTGGGAGTTTTCATGCTGTTTTTGTGGCACTGAACAGACGTAGCTCACTATGCAAATACATTGAAGTCTGTGCAGGAAGAGAGTCATAGAATGTATTGTTTTCCGTATATTCAATGACTTCTCTATTTTCGCACAGACTCGTAGATAATTAACGATAGTATGCAGGCAAGTCAACACTTTCGCTTGAAGAACACCCAGAACAAGTGAATAAATAAGAATATGCCATCATTTTACCGTAAGACCCAGACTAATTTTTTTCCCAGACCGATTTCGAATTTGGTATGCTTTTTTATTTCTATGAGAGTTGACAACAATGACAACTAGAATTTATTTTATAGTTGTACAAGTTCGCCGGGACTTACGATCTTATAACACATGATAAACTGAGAAATGTACAATTTCGCTGCAAGAATATTTTTAAAATTGGACCTCAGATAAAACTATTATGCTTAATATGCTATGCTGTAAAAGATGTGGACTCATCATGTATGTATGTAAACTTTATTGCAAAAAACATAAAACATAAATATGAGACAGGATAGACAGTACAACGGCGAACTTATCACTTTAATGAATTTCTTCCAGCTAACCTCATGCATGACATGAATCAGCATTAAAAAAAAAACAACTAAACAAAATAAGACAAAACCATGGTAACCCTACCCCTTTACCATTTAGAGCCTAACCCGAACTCGAGCCCGGGGCTCGAGAAAATGGGCTTTTCTGCGCGTGACGTACAAATGTTTGTAATTTCTCCCGCTCAATTCAATTTGTGAACACGAATGTACCTGTGTGTAGTTTAACTATGATATGTGGAGAATTTTCGAAACATTAAGTATGGACGGAATTTATTCCAAACTAAGTTTACTGGTTTAGCTTTGCCTTATGGAGAAAAGTTTTACCTACATTTTCGTTTTTTTTCATTCAGTTACCGTATATAAAAAATATGACTATTCACGAAATAGATAAAATTCTTGATACTTTTTTCGCATAAAAGATTCGATTCGCGGTAAAAAATAACGTAAATAGTCTCAAATCTGTAGTGTACAGCTTTCAGGCTCAGATGTTTACAAAATAAAAGCAAATAATTTTAGTCCCTACTTCTGGGAATGTTCCCTATTTCGTGGAAATGACAAAACACTATGTTAAACAAATAAAAACACAACACTAGTAACAGAATTGGACAGGTAAGTGAAAATAACTTATCCGTCATACGCCAGCATCCAAGAAAATTGCCATCCGGGCTTAGCACACAATCACAAACACACACATTTGGAAATCTTGCACACATACAACCCCTTTGGCCAATGGGGGCGCGGGGCGGTCTTAGGGTAGTGGGCGTGGAGGAGCCCGGTTGCCATGACGACGGGAGGGGCGACCTTGCGCGTTCTTTTTGGGGTTGTGAAGAAACTGATTGTTTAAGATTGGGTTTGGTTATGATTTGATGGTAGTTTTTGAAGGAAATGTTATCGTGAATTTTTAAGACCAGTATGACGGCTATACAAACAACTATGTTGATTTAATAGACACTGCATCTGTTTAATGTCCAATAAAAATAATATCGATAAAAAAAAAGTTAGAAATATAGGTAACATTTAGATAATAGATTTAGACGACCGGTCTGGCGGTAGTGACCCTGCCTGCTAAGCCGCGGTCCTGGGTTCGAATCCCGGTAAAGGCATTTATTTGTGTGATGAGCACATATATTTGTTCCTGAGTCATGGATGTTTTCTATGTATATAAGTATGTATATATCTATTTAAGTATGTATATCGTCGCTTAGCACCCATAGTACAAGCTTTGCTTAGTTTGGGGCTAAGTTGATCTGTGTAAGGTGTCCCCAATATTAATTTTATTTATTTATTTTTATTTATATAATCAGTTTTTCATTAGATTTATAAATATTTATCACGTATTATCTCATTTACCTATATTTCTTGAGTATCAAAAGTTATGTTATTTTCGGCTATCTTAGTTTTTTATTCTATTTTTAACGAGTAAAATCATGTTCTGCCATGAAATTAATTACTAGCTTTTGCCCACGGCTTCGCTCGCGTTAGAAAGAGACAAAAAGTAGCCTATGTCACTCACCATCCCTTCAACTATCTCGACTTAAAAAATCACGTCAATTCGTTCAGTTTTGCCGTGAAAGACGGACAAACAAACAGACACACACACTTTCCCATTTATAATATTAGTATGGATGAGTACAGATGTAATGGGAAAAGAACTCCCTTATTATTTTTCCGGAATCGTTCGTATTTATCATGCTAGTTCATAACATCGAGTACCTACTTAAAGTAATATAATAACGTCACTACTTTTAAAAAAACTTGTGTCTTCGTCTGTCAATGAAAAGAAAATTGTAGTAAGTATGTATGGAATGCATATAGACTTACTGCGTTTTAACTTTGAGGAACAGCGTGAGATACGAGATTTTTAAAAGTAGTGACGATAAGTATAATTTGTTGCTAAGTGTTAAAATTTAGTGGTAATAATGATGTTTTGATTTTTAATTGTTCTGTTTTTGTTATTCATCATAAAGATAACTATGTAGATAATATTTTGAAGTCGCTATAGAGTAATTAATTTATGTCATTCCAAGTCTAAACAATTAATTAAGAGAACAGTAACCAAGTCACAGTTGTTGTTAATTGTTATCACTATGTTTATATAATATTGCTAATTATTTACTGTTTTGTAATATATTGTTGTTAGTCGAAGTTGTATGACTTTGTAACCTTTCTTTACGCTATTATCTTAACACGTTCACGGACGCCTAGTGACGTCATCTGTCATAGACCAAAGGAAACAAATGACTGCGCGTATGCTATAGCATACGTGTCACGAATGTGTTAATGTATTTGTTTAATAGTTATCTAATCACTCATTAGGTCGTTAGCTACCGGCTTTTATTTACATATTGAAACTTATGGATAATAACAAAAAAATATACATTGTATATAATATTGAAAAAAAAAAAAAAAATTTTTTTTCGCAGGTAGATGATAGTTTTGCAGATGAAAAAAAGATGGCGTGGTTTTCGGAGCTGAATTTTATTTATTAATTCTGAGGGTTTTTTTCTCAAGCTGGTGATAGACGCGCTAGGTATTAACGCGCGTTTTAATAATAAATAGAGATAATCTGCCTTACAAAATATTACAACTCTATTTGTCTCTTACCACTACAAAACTACGCCACTTTTTTATAAATTCGACCTATATAGAAATATTCGTCCCTGAGGTAATAACTACAGCCTATTTTATAAACAGTCTCTGAATAGGCTTGCGAAAATGACAAAAACTAAATGCCATGTAGATTCGCATGCACAACTAGTTAAACATACACAATTCCTACAAATCCTTAACCCTTACAAAAACCATACTACCCCCGTCGCAATTTCTTACCCATATCCGGAATCGGTCCTTCGAACCGGACGCGCTCCGGAACCTACTAACGAGGGAAATCATTTCTGTATGTATGTATGTATGGAAATGGATTTTAGACGGGTTCATACTCCATTAGGCGACCCAGTGGGTTTCTGCTCGAGAGGATTTCTTTGTTCAGTTGCATTTGGATACGGTGCAAAGACATTGTTATATTTTGATACGTACACTATTAAGTATGGAATAAGATAATGATGGTCTAAATATTAAAACCGAAATAAATTACACATATGAAAGAAAAAGTGACCAAGTCCTCTCTGGTGCCTGAGGCTGGAATCGAACCAGCGTACTCTCCAATCGCGGGAGATGCCTCTTTTACCCGCTCGGCCACCAGCCGCAAGTAAGACAGCACAAGTTGAAATATTTTCAATAGATTATAATTTAACTTGTGTTCATTAGGAATGGTCTAAATATGTTTAAAAAAACGAAAAATTACATGTTTCGTGAGTACATCTAATTTTCTGCAAGAAAATATATTAAAATAAGACGCTACATAATTATGATTTATAGCCGAAATCGAACCCTCCCCTTCCTGTATTTCAGAATTCAAAGATTTTAAAGCACTATGAGTATATTACATTAATCCAATTCAACATACTACATATATCCAAATATAGTATAATAATATTTTATATAAAATGTGCATAGCATATTATTCCTTATTAAATTTAACAATGACTTGCCCCAGTGTCAACAGTAAAATAAACAATAAATATACTCTGAAAGACCAAATAAAAAAGATATAAATTTCAGCATTCATTCAAAAACAATTCCCAACAGAAAAGTTATTTTTTACTGTGTGTATATTATTTTTGAAATCGTCTTAAAAACGCAAAATAAGCCTTCCAAATCTAATTCTAAACATACCACGATACTCCACAAATCAGATACACAGCATCATTAAAACACAAAGAAAGATCCTTTAAAAAATAATACACTTATAGCGGTTTTCTTCAAAATCTAATCCTTGAAATCCTGGAGGGGTGGCGACGCAAATATCGGGGGGAGGTCAACGACCCCGCATGCAGATCAATGGGGGAGGAAAACGGGGTAGGAGGCTGTAAGTTTTTAAAGCCTTTTTATTTAATACGAGGTTTTTGAGCATGAGTGTATTATTACTTGCCCTCAACTAATACTTTCTGTTCCTCTTTGTATGTTCAATTTGTCGCTTGTTTATTATGTTACTGTCCTTTTTATGTTATTAAGTTAATATTACGTCTTATGTCTGCTGTCAATTTACTTGTACAGTGGCGGTATCCGCATCTGTTTGATATTTGTGCTGTCACTTATTTTAGTTTAGCTCTTAGCTTAGTTTATATTTAGTCCGGGACCACTGAAAATCAGCGCTTCGGCATGCCGTGGCAATATGCTGAGTGGGCTCCCAATTTAACATCTAGATTGTGTTGTTTTTACCTTTGTTATAAGGCCTGACTCGTAACGGATTTGTCAAATTCAAAACTGTTTTAACGGTACCAGAGCCGGCCGAATCAAAGTATGTTTTTCTATAATGTGTTTAAAATATATTTAAAATTTATTATTTATTAGTAAATTCATCATTCTCCATTTCTCCTCGCTCATGTTGTAAGTTTTGTTGTATGCCCTCCATCGTACATCCGACAGTGTTTTTCGACACATTCTTAGTTTTAGTCCTATCAAGGACTATCTTTTTTTAAATATTTTGGTGGCTTATGGTTGGTGTCATTTAAATGAATGAATTTCTTAGACACTCCATCCTATTCCGGTTAATAGGTGAATACTATGAGACTTCGTTAAATTAAGTTTTTACCCGATTTGAAGAGCGTTGGCTTTAGCAGGCTGCTGGCTTCATAGCTGTGGTGGATGATATCCAGCTATTGTCAGAATAAAGTTGAAAGATCATATTATTAAATAAAATCTGCGAACAGCTTCGTTCAGCAGTTTTTGTTGTAGATTTTTTATCGAAAAGTGGTTACTTTGCTTTAAATGCTTAGTAACGGACACTGCATCGACTGAATTCCTAGTAAAGTGGATATTTGGAGACTCATCTACATTATCATTGTTTCATAGGAATCGTAAAAAAATTGCCTTTCAGATAAGGTATAATGTTGGTTGCCTGGTAGTGTTGAAAATGATTTAAATGCAAGTTTCGTCAACAGGAATCAAGTTTTTGACAGCAATTTGTCGCCGAATTATTTTCAGCGATCACTTTAATTTTATCTATCTAGTTAGTTGAGAATTGCTTTTAAACATGATTCTAACATAATAATTTTGTGAATCTGGCAATTTGAATGGTGTAATGTATATATAATGTAAGCTAGAAATTATACAAGAAAAAGCACTCTGAATTTGACAAATCCGTTACGAATCAGGCCTTATTTGCTAGTCTGAGCTGTATTCTCGCTAAGCGGTTACAATAGCGTAGGGAGAAGGGACGCCAATTATGTTTTTGACGGCTCCAGGCCAAATTGGACTCGCCACCGTATTTACTTTATTTACAAGTCTAATTTATGTACGTAGTCTAGTGTGTGTACGTCTATATAGTACCTACGAGCACGGAGTCTAGTGTGTGTATATGTAGTGCGACCGTTTTAAAGTCTAGATAGTTTATCTACTACTATACAGTATACACATTATAATAATATACATAAAAAAGTTTTGTTTCAGGCATGAAATACCCTAAAACCGAAATAAATAACACATGTGAAAGAAAAAGTGACCGAGGCCTTCAGTGCCTGAGTGAGGGCTGGAATCGAACCAGCGTACCCTGTAATCGCGGCAGATGCCTGTTTCCGCTCGGCCACCCAGGTCACAGCTGCTGAGGTCGAAATTATCTCTCATATGAGTAATCTATACAAGGACTCGTAGCGCCCTCTGAAATGAAATACCCATAGGTTATAAATAGCTTAAAACTATAAATTAAAAAAAAATAGGTGTCTATACACTGTATAGGTCAAACATTGCCTTAAACCGAGACGCGTGGAAGAAAGAGAGGGAGGCCTTTCTTTTAGCCCAGCAGTGGGACACAACAGGCTAACAAGTAAAAAAACATAAGATATTACAGTGCTGTATTGTCTTGTTTGCCATTGCTAGTAAATAATATAAGTAGATATAGAACCTAATGTATTAGGAGCCTCGTCTGCCAACAAACCATACTCTGATTTGGCAGAAGTTAAAGTTTAGTTTTAAGTTTTAGTTTTGAATAAACATTTATTTCATTATATCATTTTCATTTTCATTTTCATAGACAAGAGATAAGAGATATACCTACGTAGTTAAATTTTTATGCAAAATAATTAACGCCGTGGCTTTGCGTAAGGCGACGGTCGCGCGATGGTCAGCTTGCGACGGCGATGCGACGCATACGAAATCAAACCTTATCGATATGGAAGTATGAGACGCGACGGCGACGGTCGCGCGACCGTCGCCCACGCAAGACACGGCGTAACAGTTTATTTTTAAATCTATCTAACCCAGGCCATCCTTTTATCAATATAACCCAGATTTTAAACATAATATAGATGCAATGACTCAGTCGTCAGCCGATTGAGGATTGATGCCTCCTTGCTCACGCGCATGCCTCTCTCTCTTACACCGTTTGTTAACAAGGATAGAACTATTTTGTGTTCTTGGAATGAAATGTAAAGAGAGCAAAATAGTGGGTGGCTTAGTGACAAGATGGCATAGATAGTTTAAATACGCGACTATATTGGGATAGGTATTTTAATGGGGGCTGGGATTGCAAAATGGTGTTTTTTAACCCCCGACGCAAAAACGACGGTCTGTCTGTCTGTCTGTGTGTGTCTGTCTGTGGCATCGTAGCTCCCGAACGGATGAACCGATTTCGATTTAGTTTTTTTGTTTGAAAGCCGAGTTAGTCGGGAGTGTTCTTAACCATGTTTTATGAAAATCGGTCCACTATGTCACGGTCGGCGGTTTTTTCAAAATTTTAACCATATAAAACGTAAGCAAGAGGCGTTAAATTCGAACACCCCCATTCTAGGGAAGTGAGGGGGTTAGAAAGAGACAAAAACTAGTATGTCACTGTCCATCCCTTCAACTACAATCACGCCAACCCGTTTTGACCCGACGGACAAACAAACTGACACACACTCTTTTACATTTATAAGTATGGATGTGATTTGTGTCCACATTAATCCAATGCTAATAATAATTAGTCCACAGATGGCATTAATTGCGAGCCACTAACGCGCTCAAGTGCGTTTTATTCTTATTCAACGCGGGCATCGAATTCTGTATCTTTATACTGCGTTCACTTGCACGGGCCATCGTCAGGGGCAACCACTGTAAAATTTTAATATGATATGAAAAGTCGCGACACTAGCGCCACGTTCGATATTTTTCTGGATCTCTTTATTTACATGAACATATTTACATAATTATACATATAAGAAACTAAGACTAAACTTAAAAGCTAGCTAATGTCTAAAATAGGCCCTTGAGGCATTGTACCTCAAGGATACTGTATCGCAATGCTGATACGTTGTGCGAGAAGTCGCCAGCTCTTCGGTCACCAGGCCCTTAGCCGAATGGCATTTCTCCGACGCCAAACGAAAGCGATACGCCGCTGGCTCTGTCGCGCCAATACGCAAGCGCGATAGAGATAGATATCTACTAGCGCTTCGTTTCCGTGAGCGTTTCGTGAGCGATTGTGCCATTCGGCTAGCCACCCTGTTACCTCAACCAGACGCTTCGCGATTTCTGTGAACAACTTGTTCGCGCTGAGACCCCATGGACCTAGCTTCTACGCCAAAGGGTATTTTCTTATATTTTTTAAAATCAGACATATATTTTGATTTTTCTACATCAGCCGCTAAGGAAACATCTTTAGTATTTTCAAAGACATATTGTACCTCCGTATAGCCAGCTACAGTCTGCGCGTAAAAAACGTATACGAACGAAACGGAAACGAACCATATAGAAAAGGTACGGTGGCCTAGATGGCGCTAATATTAATATTTGACATTTTAACACATATCAAGCTAAGAATATGGGCCAAATTGTCAAAACTGAGGTTTAAAAGTTGCTGTGGAGCTTAGGCTTGCGTCGAGAGATAGCAGTATATGCACTGTGATTACATATTTTACTTTGATCCTCTTTGGTATTTTATAAAACACTGTATACACTTAATTGTTTTTGTAGTTACCCTCAAAAACTGGTCTAAAAAAGTGGCCTCTTTTGCCTATCCAAGTTTCTACACAAGAAAAAAAAATGTAAACAGCGTTTTTTTTTAAAAATTACGTAAGTGTTTTGTTATCGACAGATGTAGAAATATTACTGAAACAATATCTAATTTTGAAGATATGAGAAAATATCGTCTATTTTTTTAATAAGTACTAAATTACATTAGTTTAAGAGAGCAGTCGACTCTCGTAACACTTTAAGCATTGCGAATAACATCACGCTCCCCACATAGCGTGAATCTTACAGAAACTTCAACACATCATTTAAAACTCTACTTTAAACCTACTTAAGTAAAGTCGGATTTACTGTAAAAGTGTAAAGTTTAAATATAAATCTCTTTCGACGATTGTCTTCGTCCGTGAATCGTAAACATTCCACTCAGTTTTTGATGGCGTTCTGAAAATCGATCGAATCGCACTTAAAATCGATTTGAGTCGAATGGATCGATTTGAGTTGCGACTTGATCGATTTTAAGTGCGAATCGAGTGTTCGATGGTGTTTAGCGGTTCGGTTTAATGTTGATGTGAAATGTTCGATTGAAATATATTGTTTTGTTTGGTCCTTGAGGTTTTGTCTCGTATATTATGGGATTTTTAGTTTTTTGAGAGTAACAAAGGTGAACAGGCATCTTTTGGGCGAGCTCACTCTATCATAGGCCATATCTTTGCCTTTGGCTAGTCTGTGGTCAAGCAGCCCAAAAGCCCATTAAAAAAAAATATTTTCAAAAATCAGTATGATGACCGTAGGTAATGAAGGTATGATTGTCATAAAAATCAATAACGAGTGCCTACTTAAGATGCAAAGGCGTCCTTAGGCTATGGTGACATCTTACCATCACATTTATCATACCTATTCAAGTATCGTGGTTTAAACTGACAAAGAATATTTACGAGACTTTATACTAGCTTTTGCCACGCGGCTGCGCTTCGCGTTAGAAAGAGACAAAAAGTAGCCTATGTCACTTTCCATCCCTTCAACCCTATCTCCACTTATAAAATCACGTCAATAATTCGTCGCTCCGTTTTGCCGTGAAAGACAGACAAACAAACAGACACACACACTTTCCCATTTATAATATTAAATGGTATGGATTTTGTAATCCGCATAAAAACCGCACATTTTATAAAACACTTACGTCACCTTGCAAGACGTTCATATTTCCCAATTAGGACAAGATGAGACATATATTGCCGTCCCTCTTTCTCCCACATATAATTTATATGTGCGACCCTATCGGACGCGCCAGGCATTTCCGGATGGGGACCATTTCTTTTATTCCGAGTGTTGGTTTCATGTGACAATGTTATTTTTGTTTTTTCATGAGTTTTTTTATGTATCATGTCTTTTATTTTAAAGCTTCATACATTCATACACCAAAATTCCTGACGCATTTTCCTAAAATAATTATTTTTGTATAAATATCACGTTCCATATCTAAAGGGTCTTTGCGTAAGCAATAACTTAATTTCTGTCCAAGAGATTATATGAAAACTAACTTATAAAATAAATATTACTTGAAGCATAAGAAGATTGAAAGACACAAATATGTAAAACAATTTTATTTATTTAGCTGGTGGCCTAGCGGTAAGAGCATGCGACTTTCAATCCAGAGGTTGCGGGTTCGAACTTCGAACCCCGGCTCGTACCAATGAGTTTTTCGGAACTTATGTGCGAAATGTCATTTGATATTTGCCCGTCGCTTTTCGGTGAAGGAAAACATCGTGAGGAAACCGGACTAATTTCAATGAGGCCTAATTATCCTTCGGGTTGGAAGGTCAGATGGCAGTCGCTTTCGTAAAACTAGTGCCTACGACAAATCTTGAGATTAGTTGTCACAGAGGACCCCAGGCTCCCGCATGAGCCGCGGCAAATGCCGAGATAACGCAAAGAGGATGATGAGTCGTATGGCATCAATTTAAAAATAGGCAATTGTTTTATTTGCCTATTTTATTTTCAATAATAAAACAATCAATATATTATGTATGAGCAAAGTGGAAATAGCCAATCTACCCTATTAATACATGAAGATACCCACTGTCCGTCTGTCTATCAATTACCAGGTATTTAAAATCAAACAGATAATAACAAAGCGACATTTCAACTGATCTAAACACTAAATTGTCTTTAATCATTAATGGGTTTTATACAGGGTGCAATTTTATTGTTCTAATCGCCGATCAGCCCTCTGGACGTGTGATTATGGAGTGGTTAGTTGGAATCGTCTTAAGGGTGTATTCTAGTGATAAAGATGGTAATACTCCTTTTTATAATAAGTCGGTGGCAAATAAGACATCTCTGTCCACCTGATTATAAATAAATATAGAATAGAATAGAATTAGAATATAATGTTTATTCAGGCAACACACACATTATTGCATTACATATTGGGACGTGCACCTTACACAGATCAACTTAGCCCCAAACTAAGCAAAGCTTGTACTACGGGAGCTAAGAGACGATATACATACTTAAATAGATAAATACATACTTAATATACATAGAAAACATCCATGACTCGGGAATCGGGAAATATCTATGCTCATCACACAAATAAATGCCCTTACCGGGATTCGAACCCAGGACCGCGGCTTGCAGGCAGGGTCACTACCGACTAGAGCCAGACCGGTCGTCAAAATTATTAAGCAGACTCATAGACCAACTCTTAGTGAGTACATATTAGTATAAAACTTTTTTTAATACTATGAGTACGGAATAGTACTGTTCAAAAAGAGGGGGGCGGGGGTCTTCAAGAAGTGGTAATTTTAAATACCTATGTAATCTATGAGATATAAAAAATTACTCAAAACTACACAAAAAACTGGACTATGTATGTAATATAGCTACCTATTCATACAGAGTAGTTTTTTATTGTTCTTAAATACAGTTAACAGAATACTACTGTGGGAGACTGTATAATATGTCAAAGTGTCGCCATAAAAACGGGGTAATTACGGTGACATGTCAAAGGGTTAATAGCGCAGGGCAGGGGTTGATTCGTTACTATCAACTATTTTGGTTTTCCTATTTTTAAGTGGCTTATTAAACAGACAAAGTCTAGCTTAACATTTAAAGTGAAAATGTATGAAATTAATAGACGTATAGGTAGGTACTGTATAGGCAGGAGTTGTCAATTATCAATTTATCATCTAGGCTGAGAATAAATTTACTCAAATTACTGCCTCGGATGAACCTCAAACTCATGAGTCATCAGTATTCATCACATGCCCAAAAGCTAAGAAGAACATCGGTTTTTAAAAGAAAAGTTTTCCAAAATATATCAACTCCTTAAAAAAAACAATTTTTTGTGAAAACCCTCATAGAGACAATTAGGTAAAATTGCATTTGGAAAAATGCCACTCATTCCATATTTTATTAGATATCTTAGAATTACTCTATTACCTGATCTAAAGTGCACTTATCATCATTATCCAATTCCCCCGCATTTTTTGTACTAATCGGCCACCGCGAGCAATGCCACAGGGCATTCGTTTACTTGACATCTTAACATTCTTGACTAGAAATAAAAGCATTAAATATCATTTATAAGAGAGAAAAACGACGTAAAAAAACAAAAATATTTTTAATTTTTGCCATTTTCCAATGTGTTACGTACAATACAATGATAAAGCCGTAACTCAAATCCAGTGACTTTATCTCGGACACTGGCGATCAAGTATATGATAACCTGACGTGTCTGTCTGCCTGTCTGTCTGTCTGATGTGTGAGTGTCTGTCTGTGGCATCGTGGCTCCCGAACGGATGAAACCGATTTCGATTTAGTTTATTTTGTTTGAAAGCTGAGTTAGTCAAGGGAGTGCATCTAAGCCATGTTTCATAAAAATCGTCCACTATGTCGAGGTCAGGGAGTTTTTTTGTTTTAGTTTTGCGGTTAGGTTAGTTGTGATGTGAGTACAGATGTTTATTCCTAAGTTATGTGGAAGTTTTCAAGTATTTAATGCACAACAGTGGCGGCTAGTAGAACCATTTCTGCTAGGCAACAACCGCCTGAACAAAAAGAAACCTACCTTAACATTAGGTACTTTACTAGTAATTAATTTTAGGCAAGCCGGTGGGAATCGGCTTATTGGATCAACCGCTGCTGATGCACAATAACCGAGCGTCCATTTACAAGTGTGTGTGTTCAAGAAGTCGCTGGAAGCTTGCGCGATCTCCTTCCTTTCAATTATCAGTGTTTAAATTCGACTTAGGTCGTTTCAGTGTTACGCCGATGTTAACCCCTCCGACGCAGGGGCGGTCTCATCGACCCCCGTCCATAATTTACGGAAATGTCATTTGGAGCATTATGCTTTCCTTTTGAAGTGCCGACTTAATACTGTTTTGCATTTTAGCGGCAATCGAGGCGAACAGTGGCATTAGGAAAATACTGGTAAAGGAAAAACACAGAAAACTGGTGTCTAATTGTAATTAAAGTTATGCAAACGCCTCTAAGATGCCACTTTCAATCTGTCATCCATACTTATACTAATATTATAAATGGGAAAGTGTGTGTGTCTGTTTGTTTGTCCGTCTTTCACGGCAAAACGGAGCGACAATTGAGCGACGAATTTTTTTAAAGTGGAGATAGTTGAAGGGATGGAGAGTGACATAGGCTACTTTTTGTCTCTTTTTCTAACGCGAGCGAAGCTGCGGGCAAAAGCTAGTTGTCAATAAATGGGACTTATTATGTCAATTATATTACAGGACTATAGTTTTACCTTGCGTAAATATTTTGATGTTAATATTAATCGTACTTGACATTCGATAGTAATTGCGAGTAACCACTATCCACCTTATACTTTAAACAGTTTAAACACTTGTATTTCAATTATATTGGTATGGAAACGAGAACTTAATATTTAATTAGATACAGGTAAAAAACAAAGGCACTTTATGAAGCGGATTCAGCTATTTTTAAGAAACAATTATATATTTGATCTATCGTTATAAAGTTTCACTATTGACAGCTATACGGCCTAGTCAAGTAGTCAGTGACAATCGTTAACGCTACGTAGCGGTCGAAACGCAGTCTGGCTCTGTCGCGCCATTATAGAAGAGTGATAGTGAGAGCTATGGTGCGCTTACGAAGCACGAGCAATTATAATCCTTGGCTAGGTACCTGAATCATAATAACCATTTCATAAAAATATTTAAGTTTCTTGTTATAATTTTAAGGATCAAGCAGGTGTCATTACATTTTAATTTTACCATTTTATTTTAATTTAAAATTGTGCTCGCTATTACTTTCATGAAATAAAAGCATTATTAATTGAAATTAAAAAATAAATCGTACCATTCCTAAACAAAACATACCATATTGTAATTAAAATAAGGACAGGTAATTCGCATAAAGATGCGAGCAAATTTCATCCTTAAAGGTAAAGCGACAATGTGGTCACTTTTTCTTGACAACGTCACATTTAAAGGGTAAGTTTAAATAGTTATTTTTTTGTTAAAATAATGAACTGGTGAATTTTAAACAGGTATATTAAAATCATTACGCACGTTTTATGGCGGCTTTTATTTCTTTAATAATAAAAACAATTCTCTTGAATATAATAATTACTATTTTATAATGAACTTGAATTTTATCTGTACTTGTTATTACATACATTTATGAGTATGAAAATAACAAATTTAGTTTAATACATGTGTCGTAAAGTGTAAGTAACAAGTATTT